>NC_056733.1:1570021774-1570138923 GCF_019279795.1 Protopterus annectens | reverse complement strand
AAATTAAAAAAAAAAAGAGAGAGAGAGAGAGAGAGCAAGGGAAGTGGAGGATACAAAAATGGAAAGACAAGGGATCGAAATGCGCAAATTATTCACAGGTAAAAAAAAAAGATAACTATACACTGCAAGATCGTAATGTTAAGAGCAAAGTTAGGGAAGAAAAATCACTTGTCTGCAATGAAGAACCACTAATCTAACCCTCAACAGCTCAGACTCACTCAAGTGATGTCAATGCTACAATGGCAGTAATGAGATCTGAAGTATCTCCTCAGGGTAAGGGCCTATGGAACAACAGAGTAGCTCAAGCTTGTGAAGAGAGTTATTGCTAAAAGAAAAGGTGCCAACGTGACTAGTTCTTATTTTCCAGTGTACGAACACGACCAGAACAAATCGTAACTTACACTCTAATGTTTCTAATGATTACATCTTTTAGTAAATTAAATTATAACTAGTAGAACTGAAGCTCTTCAGTTAAGAATTAAAAACTGCATCAAAAGAAAAAGGTTACTGGCATTTTGAACTTCAGACAGCACAGCTTTGTTATTGAATGATGGGCGATAAACAGCTTCGGGACACAATCCTGTGACAATTCAGAAATCATATCAAGTCTGACTGTTGCTTTCTGTTTACCTGAGATACGTGACCATTTGTACTTTCATCCTTTAAAGTTTAAAGCCTACGTATGTGGATCTTGACTACAATTGTAATTTATTTAATGCTTAGACACTAAGGAAATACCCTTTTGCTGATCTATATAATGGCAACTTTTCTAAAGGAAGAGTCACTGTGCTAAAAAGCAACTAATGGAAAAGGCAGAGGTGGAAAAAGAACATGAAGATCAGCAAACACTAAAAGAGTTTAAAACGCCAAAAAAAAGGAAGATCAAAATGAAAACACGACTATAACAACTAAAATTCAGACATCTAAATCATGTTTCTTACTTGCAAAAAAGATGAAATGGACAAAGTGGAAAATTAAATGTTTCTTACTTGCAAAAAAGATGAAAGGGACAAAGTGGAAAATTAAAAGGGAAATTAGTCACTGATGTCTGGTAGGGGAAAAATGAAGAATACACACGAAAAATGAAAAAAAAAGCCAAAAAAACTCATTAAATGATAAAATGCGTTATATTAAATGCTGTATGTATAAAAGGCTGCACAAAGAACTATGGCAGCCTTTTCGCCATTTTGTCTGGTAATAAGCTTATTGCTGTAGCCTTTGTTTTTCTTCCTTAATTTTATATTCAGAAAATACCCAAAACTGTCCCAAAAATATTCAGCAACATTGAAAATTCATTTCCTGGATTTATCAAATGCAAAACAGTATCTACAAATAAGATTAACTTTTATTGAATACCACACCAGTTACATCCTTGAATTTGAAAATCCCCTATTTTTTTTAACACTGTCTCTAAATATAAAACAAATTAACAAAGGGGAAAGAGGACAACCTTGCATGGTTCCTCTGTTCAAACACAGCTTATCAGATAATAACTCCCCTACTTAATTCTTGCCTCCAACCCTTCATGTATCCTCATAATTAACCCTATTACTCTACTGCTGAACACAAATGCTTCCATTGCCCTGCTCTTAAAATCCAAGAAATGTCCATGTGGATAGATTATACATCCCCATTTTTACCTCATCTCTTTCTATCTTAAGTATTTAACAGTTGAACCTTATCTGCATCTATCCACGGCATTATTAAATCTTACACGAACATGTTCATTTGTGATTTTTGTTGGTTTCCATACTCCTCTGGTTTGAGCAAATTTTCATGAAATTTTTGAAATATCTCGAATACATCTGTAGGATCTCTGGGTATTTTTCTTGTCGTAGTTCCCCAAGTTTGGTGACAACACTTTCTACTTTCTGTTACCTAAGTCACTGCGCTCTGGAGCGGTTGTCTAAAAACAGTTGCTCGACAGCAACTTTTCTAAACTCAAGCACATTATCCAAACACTCATTTTCCCTTTAACATTCTACACGTTACTCCTCTTCTTGTTATGTGAAATTGCTTTATTATACAGTACTTTAACCTTTGTCAACATAGCTGCGGTGGTGCAGCGGTAGCATTGTCACCTCTCAGCAAGAGGTTCTCCTGCTCGATTCTCGGCTGGAGCACCTTCTGTGTGGAGTCCCCGCGGTCGAGTGGAGTTTGAAAGGCATGCGTGAATGGGCATGCCTTTGTTGAAGGTTGGGCATCAGGCTGGCACCTCGGCACTGTAAAAATCTACTGGCAATCATTAGCGGACCGGAGTTCCGCTGTGGCGACCCCTAACTGGGAAAAGCCGAAAGATGAACAAGAACAACAACTTTAACCTTTGTCAGCCTTGTATCATTTACTTACCACATCTTTCTCTCATATTTCTATTCCGTTTTTAAATTTTCATTTTATCCCATTCACTAGCTTTCTCTTCCAAAGAAATTTCTATCTTCCCTAATAACTTCATGATCACCTCCACTATTATTTTTTAAATTTTCCTTTAACAGATAAATTGGAAAGCACCAGTGTGTCTCACTTTTTCCTTCATTAATTTGCATCTTTATCCTTTTTTGCCAAAAATCTTTATTAAATGTACACATATAACAAAGGTAATCTTACATTTATATAAATGAAAAACATACACAATATCATTTCAGTTGCAAACTGTTTACATCACAGGCGCCACTGAAACAACTGTAGTTGTAAACATTACACATCACTTATAAACCATTCAGTCACTGTCAGTTAAGCATTATATGGCTCATTCAAATCCTGCCTCTTAAATCTTGTTCCTGGTCTGCATATACTGTTTCTACAATTCCCATTTTTCCTATGTAGTTTGCTCCTTCCCTTTTCTAAAGATCCCAATTTCAGTTGTTTTCTCTCTCTTACTACATTCACTACTACTAGTAAAGTTGGTCTACACTGTGATTTCCGTTTTCTAGTAATTACTTTTTTAGCAGCCACCATAATTAGACTCAACAAGACTTTACTATGTCTAGGCAATTCTAATTCTGTAGCATAACAAAAAATCATCTCCCCAGTCAGTCCAACCTGCACACCCAGCATATCTGGCAAAGCAGCCTGCAGGGAATCTCAAAATTCTGCCAACTCATTACACTCCAAAAAAAATTGTTCCCAGCTACCTCTTTCTTGTTTGTCACACCTTCAACATTTGCTATCCACCTGAGGAAAAAATTCTTTGTAGTCTACCTGGGGTATAAAAATACCTATGAAAACACTTCCAAGCAAAGATCCTAAATCTTCTAGACTTTGTTGCATATTTTGGACATAAACATATATCCCCCATTGTCTCTTTGTGAATTGCTTATCCAATCCCTCTTCCCAATCCTTTCTCAGCTCCTCTGATTGATTCTTATAATTATCATGCAGTATTTTATATGCTTTACTAATTATTCTTTTTTTACTGGCAGCTTCTGTTCTAGATTCTATTAAAAACTCTACTAGTGCTGGTCTTTCATTTAAGAGCCTCCTATTTCTTTTGTCTTTGCCTATACTCCAATACCAATCCTTGATAGGAAAAGTCATCTCTAACCTGCAGTCCAAATAAATTTTTGGCCTTTTCCCATCCTATTACCTTTCCTTTTCTAGTTATTTGTTCCCAAAACCTTGGTTCCACTGCCAGTTTTCTCCAGTAACTTCCAGCCCCCCTCTTGCCTATTATCCATTTCCCTGACCACAGTCAGCCCTATAAGCAAAATCTCTTTTCTCCATTCTCCCTTAGAATACTCCCTGCTATTTTATGAATATAATGCTCTGTATGATTTTGGTTGTTCTCCCTAAGAGTCTGCAGCCAAAATCCCAATCTCGCCTTACTTCTTGAGCTTCCTCCCTGTGCCAGCATCAGTCCTTTCCACTTTGTATTATAGTTTTCTGCTTGTGCTATGTATAAGAGCCTTAACTGTGTTGCTCTAAAATACGCCCTCAAATTAATCCCAGTCCACCTTTTTCTATTGGTAGAATAAGCTTATCCCACTTGACCCTTGCTATCCTCCTGTTAAGAGAAAAGTTTTAAAAACATACTGTTATTTGTCTTTTTCCTCTTCTTGCAAAGTGAAAATGTTATTTGTTGGGATATGCCTATAAAAGATGGGCCTCATCTGTGAACAAAATACAGCATTGCTTAAAAACCCGAATAATAACAGTTTTCTGCTTTTCAGAATAAAGAGACTTGGTTATAGTTTAGTGAAGCCTGGGATAAGGACGCATGGCCGAGTAAGAGTTAATTTACTGAAGCAGGCTGTGTGTCCTGGAAAATTTGAGCTACCATTGTTGAACTGAACATTCTGTACTTCTTGAACATTCCGCACTAACTGTTGGTTTGAGGTAATGTTGATAAACATGTTTACCACAGGTGTTTTTCCATAGCCAACTGTCAACGGTCAGAAATGTAACAAAAAGTTGTTTTGCTTGCAGTATAAAAGTTGATGTCCGTAAACAAGTTGACCGGAGGAGGAGATCTTCTTGGCCAACATGATGTGTAATCTGGTTAGCTGCTAATAAAGAAGTTTTTCATCACCTGAGGCAGATGTGACTCGTCTGAATTTTTCTTCTGACATTTTGGTCCTTCGGACCGGAAACCTCTACGAAGATACGGATCAGACCGACAGAGAGACCGAAAAACCTGTGCAGGTGAGGGTTTCTCATCTTAAGATTCCCTGGACTGAAAGCCCTCCGACTGATTTGTCGTTGAGAGGAGGCCGGCCGCTCTCTGATCCCTATCTGAGGGAGGGTTTCTGAACCAAAAGAGGAAACGGAGTCTCATCTGGTTCAGGTAGGATGAAAACTAAATTTTCTTTTAATTTAATTTAACCTTGTCGACAAGGGTTTTATTTTTAGTTAAGGGTGGGTAGGATTACTTGTTAAGATTATTTTGTTAGGATCACCTGTTAAGATAGCCCCATTTTATAATAAGCCCTGTAAAATAAATTTGATACAGTCCTAAAGTAAGAAATCTAGGGGAAACATGGGTTGGAGTTGCTGTAAGTGTGACAGTGATGCCTGTTTAAATGTTGATGCTAAGTATATGAAAGGTTTAAACAAAAATAATGTTAAATTTTTGAAAAAGTGGAAGTTGAAATATGATTTTGATGGTACACTGAATAAGAATGCCTGTGCAAAAGTGGTTAGAAATTTGAAAAGAGATGCAGGAACTAGCACTAAAAAACAAAGACAATTGGGATTTCCCCAAGCACAAAAATGGTTAGAAGCAGCAAATAAACGAGCTATAAAAGAAAAACAGTGCCAGGAAAAAGAAAAAATAAATCAAAAGGGATCACTGGTGCCAAGTGGAAAAGTAGCTTTATTTTTAGATAAGGAGGATGAGCATACAGTTTGTGCGGTACAAAGGCAGGCAACTGCCTCACCGTATGGGGAAATTGCTGCTGCCGTACCGGCGGAACCTCCTCAATATCAGTCTGAAGATGAGGGATCTGTACAGCAGGGTGGGTTATTGGCTGCTCAAGGAAGTGTTGTGACCCCTCCAATTTACCCGCAAATTCCCTTAGTACCCAAGATTGCTTTGCAACAGGTAGACCAACCTATGCAGTTAAGGTAAGGTCCAGCAGGGCAAGGACGTTGGGCCATTAAACTTTCTGACTACTCAGAAGCTCTTCCCTTAATACAAATTGCAAACCCACAAGCAGGGGATGTTGGACAAGAGCCAACTATTTTAGTTTATCGTCCCTGGGCTAGAGAGGATATAAAACGAGCTACAGATGGTATTCCTCATCCCAAAGTTAATTTCCAAAAGTTTTCTGAGGACATAGTTGGTATGCGTTTAAGTTATCATCTAAATGGTTTAGAAGTAGAACAAGTAGTGCAACAAATCCTGGGTCCAGATTGACATTTAGTTTGTGGTACTTGGACATGTAAGGCAGATGACAGCACTACATTAAAGCATAATTCTGGGGTGTTAGACACGCGAGTCACTGATCTGTTATAGGGAATTTCTGATAAGTGGCGTACAAGAGTAGATTGGACAGTAATAAATCAGTGCATCCAAAATGATGATGAATCTGGAGATCACTATATTGTAAGATTGACAGAAGTGTTCAATAACCATTGTGGAATGATGATTCCGCAGGATCAGACCAATGATAGTCCGTATGAACAGCAATTGAAAAATGCTTTTCTTAAGGGTTGTAAGGCTCCGATAAGTAGTTTAATAACTAAGCATATGGTAGATCATAGAACATTTAGACTGCAACCTTTGTTTGAATATGCACGGCATGCTGAGCGACATTTCAATTTGAAAAAGAAAAAGAAAATACAAGTGTTAGCAGTAGGGGATGATGGTGGTATATTCTTGGTACAGGACCAAAGGGGGCAAGGGCGCCGTGGTGGCGTAAAAAAACGTGGGGGCCCGAAATGGGACACGTTAAATGAACCGGGTGGACATTCAGAGGAATATGAGGGAAGGTTAAAATGTGGAGAATGTTTTAAATGCGGTAGACGTGGGCACTTCGCTGCCGACTGTGAAGAGTGGCTACATTCCCCACAGCTTACGAACAAGGGCTCCGCATGACTATATGATAGCAAAGGAAGGCGCCAAATTCATTATTGTGATTAGTGTACAGAAGAAGAAAGTGAGAATGATTGTGATGATGATGAGGCAGACACTCTCTGCGATGAATGTCAGAACACTCATAAGGAAGGGCGGGATTGTGACTGTGAAGTCATAAACCTGGGAAATTTCGGTATTGCTATGCATTCTAGATAAAAAACCCATGATAGAGTTTTTGGTTGAGGGACAGAAAGTGGAGTTATGTGATTCAGGTGCATCGCATACACTTTTGGATCCAGCAGTTCTGCTTCCGAACTGCGAAACAGATGAGTTTGTCCTTGTGAAAGCGGAAAACGGGAAAATCTATAAGGAACCACTGTCTCATCCTCTATTGTTCACAGATCCGCAAACAAACCAAACTGTTAGGTGTAGGGTAATTATATCGAAAGTTTGTCCAGTTAATTTGCTGGGAAGAGATCTGATGCATTTGTTTGGAATCGCGTCAATTCCCACACCTAAAGGCATTGAGGCGAAAAGGTTAGCGGATGGCTTGGTGGTACAGGGAGTACAAGACTTGTTTTACTGGTATAGCCAGGACTTGATTTCAAATGGCCCGGGGAGGGTTGATACAGATTTGATCAACCTAGCTTTAAGTAAATCTAGGAGCGGGTCACCGCAGGTTGCGGCGCACTTACATTGTACAATGTTCTATAGAAAGGCCCCTGGTCCGGATAAAGAATTTGAAAAAGAATTCTTTAAGCACAAACGTGCAAGGATAATTTTGAATGACATGTTTTGGGATACGCAAGGTAATACAGTAGTGACCTGTACTTTGACCAAGGAAATGAGTTCTTTATATCGCTCAGGTTATAGCCCACATATTTCAATTACTAAAGCGGTGGGGACACATTGGGTAGATTTGGTGAAAAAGGTAACGAATTGGGACACAATGTCCGAAAGTCATTTGAAGGATCAACAGATCCAGGTAGAAAGATTGAATTGGGTAACTTGGGCACAACCAAGCGTGCACCTCAGGGATGACAAAACAGAAATGGCATGACAAATCTTTCTAACTCAAGAGGAAGATAGTGCGTTAAGTGCCTTACCTGTAGATTTATGGTCAAAAGGTAAAGGGGATGTAGGACTGATGAAAACAGCAGATGAAGTTTGTACAACTCCAAAGTCAGGTTTTAGACCTCGTAAGCACCAATACCCGCTAAGTAAACAAGCAGAGGAAGGAATTAAGCCAGTCACTGAGCAGCTAAAACAGGTAGGAATTCTTGTTGAATGCCCAGATTCACCCTGCAATACTCCGTTGTTTCCTGTAAAGAAACCTGATGGGTCATGGATGTTGGTTCAGGATTTACAAGCAGTTAATTCGACTGTGATCCCAAGAGCACCGGTGGTCCCTGACCCCTATACATTACTTAATGATTTACTACCTCAGAACAGATATTTTTCTGTCATAGATATAAGCAATGCTTTTTTCTCCATACCACTACATAAGGAGAGTAGATTTTGGTTTGCATTCACTTATCAAGGTAAAAGATACACCTACACCAGATTGTCACAGGGTTATTGTGAGAGTCCGACAATATTCGCACAAGAAATGGCTGCGAATTTAGCTCAGTTTGTTCCCCCAGAGGGAAGCCAGGTTCTGTTGTATGTAGATAACATTTTGTTGGCCTCACCCACGCAGGAAAGTTGTAGAAAGGATACTCTTGCCCTTCTTAGTTTTTTAGCTGAGCAAGGACATAAGGTAAATAAAGAAAAATTACAATTGTGGAAAGCACAAGTAAAGTACTTGGGTTATTTAATTTCGCAGGCAGGTAGACAATTGGAGAACAAAAGAAAACAAGCAATTCTTGAGGCACCTATGCCCACAACTAAGCGGGAGATGATGTCCTTTTTAGGTGTAACTAATTTTTGTAGAAGTTGGATCCCTAACTATGCTGAGGAAGTAGGGCCACTGACCACACTAATCTATGACACTCCCATGGCAGCTAAGAATAATATACAGTGGACAAATAAGGCAATACAGGCATTTAATAAAATTAAGCAATTGATAGCAGGATCCTCCGTTTTGGGTTTTCCGAACTATTCTAAGCCGTTTGTACAAATGGTTGATTGTAAGGGAGAATATATGACCTCGGTTCTGGTACAAGTACATGGGGATAAACAGAGACCGATAAGCTTTCTACTCCTCCAGATTAGATCATGTTGCAAGGGCATTGCCGCATTGTGTTCAAGCTGTAGTGGCAGCCGCCATGGCAGTACAAGCCTCAGCACCATTAGTTTTGTTCCACCCATTACAATTGCGGGTTCCACATTCAGTTGCTACTATACTTTTGCGAGATAACCTTTTTATCTCCTAGTCGACATTTGTCATGTATGACAGTGCTGCTCACACAGCCTCATATGACCATAGAAAGATGTACTACCCTTAATCCGGCAACACTTTTGCCGACTCCAGAAGAAGGTACTCCACACATTTGTTTAGAGAGTATTCATGACAAAGTACTTCCCCGACCAGATTTAACAGATATTCCGTTGGTAGATTCTAATCTTGTTTTGTTTGTAGACGGATCAGCAAAGAAAGACACTGTAGGAAAAACACTAGAAGGGTATGCTGTCACCACAGAAACTGAAGTTTTGGAGGCAAAAAGATTGTCAAACATTTATTCTGCACAAGCAGCTGAGTTAGTGGCTTTGACTCGAGCTTGTACCGTAGGAGAGGGTAAAAAAGTAACAATTTATACAGATAGTCAATATGCTTTCTCCACTGTACATGTTTTCGCTCAACAATGGAAGAATAGGGGAATGGTTACTGCGACAGGCAAACCAATAAATCACAGAGATTTAATTTTACAGTTGTTAGATGTAGTGCAACTACCACTTCAGATAGCGATATGTAAATGTTCCGCAAATACCAACAGAAAAGATCCTGTCTCCAGGGGAAATGCCCTTGCTGATATGGCTGCAAAAAAGGCAGCTCAAGAAAATGATTTGCTTTTACATGACAATGATTTAGAGCCCAGACACCTCTTAGACTTAGAGACACTAAAAGTAATGCAAACATTGACAATACAGAAGGAAAAATGTTGTTGGGTAAAATATGGTATCACTCAACAGGATGGGTTGTATAGGGCATCAGATGGAAAAATGGTATTACCCTCAAACCTTTTTAGGTATGCGGCATTGGTTAGCCATGGACCTGCCCATGTAGGAGTACACACACTGATTCAAATAGTGTCTAAGGTGTTTTGGTGTAAGGGGTTTTCAACTTATGCAAAGCAATTCTGTTTATCTTGTTTATTATGTGCAAAGTATCATGCTCAGGGGGGAGTTAAAAAGTCTCAGCAGGCATTCCCCACCCCTCCATATCCATTCCACACATTCTGTACGGACTTTATTGAATTGGCACCCTCAGAGGGGAAAAAGGTTCTGTTTAGTCATTATTGATGCTTTTTCTAAATGGGTAGAAGCTTTTCCAGTAAAGCACCCGAATGCACAAACATAGCAAAACGTTTCACTACAGAAATAATTCCCCAATTTGGTTTACCAAGACACATTTAAGAATGTGGACTGGATCAACTACCTTTACTATAACCAGCAGCGTTTTGTGAATTATACCAAAGATGCATTGAAAGGAATTGCTGAACAACGGGAGGCCACTTCGTAGGTGGCATGACAGAATCGAATTGCGTTGGATATGCTCCTGGCCAAAGAAGGAGGAGTTTGCAGGATGTTTGGGACTTTCTGTTGTACGTACATTCCAAACAACACTGCGCCTGATGGAAGTATCACTCGAGCTTTGAAAGGTTTGAAGATGTTATCCGAAGAATTGGCAGAGAACTCTGGGGTAAATAATCCCTTTACAGACTTTCTACAAGCATGGTTTGGAAAATGGAGTCATCTCATCAGCAGTTTCCTGGTGTCCGTTGGAGTCGCTGTGGCTATCGTGGTGGTATGTGGTTGCTGTTGTATACCCTGTATCAGAGGTCTTCTATAAAGACTGGTTGATACTGCTGTTACGAAGACGATGTACCAGCAATTGCAACAGACTGGTGAAAGTGAATACATTGAAATGTGACTTTTTGCAAATGTTTTTGAAGTTTAAAAGTTTGTCTTGCCAATGAAGTAATGTAAGCAAAGAAAAACTTAGTTTTTACCATATATTGCTGAAATAAAAAGACAAATAAAAAGTGTTTTCAGGGGGGAAATGTTAAGAGAAAAGTTTTAAAAACATACTGTTATTTGTCTTTTTCCTCTTCTTGCAAAGTGAGCATGTTATTTGTTGGGATATGCCTATCAAAGATGGGCCTCATCTGTGAACAAAATGCAGCATTGCTTATAAACCTGAATAATAACTGTTTTCTGCTTTTCAGAATAAAGAGACTTGGTTATAGCTTAGTGAAGCCTGGGATAAGGACGCACGGCCGAGTAAGAGTTAATTTACTGAAGCAGGTTGTGTGTCCTGGAAAATTTGAGCTACCATTGTTGAACTGAACATTCTGTACTTCTTGAACATTCTGCACTAACTGTTGGTTTGAGGTAATTTTGATAGACATGTTTACCACGGGTGTTTTTCCATAGCCAACTGTCAGAAATGTAACAAAAAGTTATTTTGTTTGCAGTATAAAGGTTGATGTCAGTAAACAAGTTGACCAGAGGAGGAGATCATCTTGGCCAACATGATGTGTAATCTGGTTAGCTGCTAATAATTAAGTTTTCCATCACCTGAGGCAGATGTGACTCGTCTGAATTTTTCTTCTGACACCTCCCCTTCCCAGATAAAATCCTTCAACTTTTTTTTAATTGCTATCCACAACTTCTCCTCCAGTTGATAAAAGTATGCCTGACCTGTGTATAAGACTAATTGAACTAAAAACATTTGAATGGCTTGTATCTTAGTATCCATATAACAAAACGTCCAGTTTCTCAATTTTTGTATTATCTTCTGTTTAGTCTCTCCCCACATATCCTTAGCTACCATCAGAGTCATTTCCAATCCATACTCCTAAATACTACATTTTATCATGTCCCCATAAATATGGATATTGCTGGACCAATTTGTGTGTGGGTACATAATTTACCACTATTGCCTTTGTTTTAGCTTCATTAATTTTGTATTCCGAGAAGATACGAAACTGTCTTACAATGATCCACAACACTGTAATGTCCCTTTCTGGTTTTGTCATGTATAAAATAATATCATCTGCAAATAGAGATAGTTTTTCCTTTCTACCATACTAATTATTATCCTTGAATTTCTGAGTCCCTTATTTTCTTTGCCAACGGTTATAAATACAATGCAAACAACAAAGGGGAAAGCAGACAGCCCTGCCTGGTTCCTCTACTCAAGCACAAATTGTTGGAGAGGACCCCACCCACTTTAATTCATGTCTCCGACCCCTCATATACAGTGGATATAAAAAGTTACACACCCATATTAAAATGCCAGGTTTTTGGGATATAAAAAAATGAGACCAAAATAAATCATTTCAAAACTTTTCCCACCTATAATGTGACCTATAACCTGTACAATTCAATTGAAAAACAAATCTGTTTGGGGAAAAATATAAAAAATAGATGTACAATACGCTTGTAGCATAAGTGTGCACACCCTTAAACTAATACTTTGTTGTTTGTGCATACCCTTAAATTAATACTTTGTTGAAGCACCTTTTGATTTAATTACAACATTCAGTCTTCTTGGGTAAACACCTGCCATCAATTAAAGAGACTCTGACTAACCCCAAATAAAGCTCAGCTGTCCTAGTAGGATTTTCCTGACATTTACTCAGTTGCCTGCTATAGCAAAAGCCATAGTTCGCAGAAAGCTTATAAAGCATCAAAGGAATCTCATTGTTGAAAGTTATCAGTCAGGAGAAGGGTACAAAAAAAATTTCCACAACATTGGATATACCACAGAACACAGTGAAGACAGTCATCAAAAAGTGGAGAAAATATGGGATAAAAGTGACGTTGCAAAGAAATGGACATCCCTCCAAAATTGATAAAAAGACTCAACGAAAACTGGTCAGGGAGGCTGCCAAGAGACCTACAGCAACACTGAAGGAGCGGCAGGAATTTCTGGCAAGGACTGGTTGTGTACTACATGTGGCAACAATCTCCTGTATTCTCCACATGTCTGGACTATAGGGTAGGATTGCAAGACGGAAGCCTTTTCTTACACAGAAAAACATCCAGGTCTGGTTAAAAATTGCAAAACAATACTGCAAGTCTCCCAAAAGCTTGTGAGAAAATGTGTTATGGTCTGATGAGACCAAGGTTGAACTTTTTGGCCACAATTCCAAAATGTACTTTTGGCGCAAAAGCAACACTTCGCATCACCAAAAGAACACCATCCCCACAGTGAAGCATGGTGGTGGCAGTAACATGCTTTGGGGTTGCTTTTCTACAGCTGGAACTGGGGCTTTAGTCATGGTGGAGGGAATTATGAACAGTTTCAAATACCAGTCAGTTTTGGCCCAAAACCTTCAGGCGTCTGCTAGAAAGCAGAAGATGAAGAGGAATTTCATCTTTCAACACAACAATGACGCCAAGCATACATCCAAAATGACAAAAGAATGGCTTCACAGAAGAAAATTTAAGTTTTGTAATGGCCTAGCCAGAGCCCAGACCTAAATCCAATAGAAAATCTGTGGGGTGACCTGAAGAGGGCTGTGCACAAAAGATGCCCTCGCCATCTGACAGATTTGCAACACTTTTGCAAGGAAGAGTGGGCAAATATTGCCAGGTCAATATGTGCCATGCTGATGGACTCCTACCCAAGAAGACTGAATGTTGTAATTAAATCAAAAGGTGCTTCAACAAAGAATTAGTTTAAGGGTGTGCACAAACAACAAAGTATTAGTATAAGGCTGTGCACACTTATGCAACCAGCGCATTGCACGTTTTTTATTTTTCCCCTAACAGACTGGTTTGTTTTTCAAATGAATTGTACAGGTTATAGGTCACACTAAAGGTGAGAACAGTTTTGAAATAATTTATTGTGGTCTCATTTTTTTTATATCACAAAAACCTGGCACTTTAACAGGGGTGTGTAAACTTTTTATATCCACTGTATTCTTCTAATCAGCCTTATAACTGTATCAGGGAAAGCACATGCTTCCATTGCCCTGCTCAAGAAGTCCCAGTCTACTCTTCAAATGCTTTCTCTGCATCAAGACTCACTAATAAAAGCGGGACTTTCTTACATTCTGCTTCCCTCTGGATCATCACTCTTCTGTTAATATTGTCAAATGTTTGCCTCCTCTCCACAAAACCACATTGATCCATATCTATCAATTTTGGTATCACTTTTGCTATTCTTTTTAGCAGTTTTTAGTTTTATAGACATAAACATATTATAATCATGAAAAAAAAAAAGCTACCAAATATCACCAAATTTCCAGTCCACAAAGTACAAAAAAATATTCACCAAAAAATAAGTAGACTGGAAGGCAGCTGAAGGATCCAGTATATTCAAACTTTATTGCCAGATAAAACCATGATCACTTTCGCAGTACAACTGCTTCATTAGATGTAATGAAATATACAAATGAATAGTCTACATATACCCCAATCAATTTAAAACCCATCAATCAAAATGACTGCACAATTAAGTAGACCAAATACAATACTTTGGTTAAAAACATATAAAAATACATACACACGTATAAAGAATATATATGAAACACATACATGTTTGAAAAACTAAAAAACAAAGGCAAAAGTAAAAATAAAAATGAAAATAAAATGTATATGCATTACGCACATTTTACCTAAAAAGTGGCCTAGCTTTAAGCATAGGTTTAATGGGTACTTCGTCATTTAATCCATGCCCAAAGTCACATCTAAGCCTAATAATCCATTTAGCTTCCAACTCTTGAGTGAAATTTCTAACATCACCACCCCGATCATTTTCAAACACGGGGTGATGATGATGTTAGAAACTTCACTGAACAGTTGGAAGCTAAATAGATTAGGCTTAGACCAGTAATCCAAAAAAACAGTGGATACTGGAAGAATACAATAAACCTGTAAACCCAAAGCCTCCAGTAGAAACACAAGGCAACAATAAAGGCAGTCCTAACACATTCCAAAGGAAATAGTTCCCAAACACAGGTCATGAAATTAAAATTAAGTTTATTCCAAGAACAAACAGCACAGGCTTAGAAGTGACTGCCCTTTCCACTTTTTGTTGCCAGAGTTGTTGTGCTAGAAGTTTTTGTGCTCTAAAATTATCAAAAAATGGCTGCTTAACAGCAATCTTTCTAAACTCGTGCATGTTATTGAGGTGATCCCTTATTTTCTGTTTAGCATTCTGCAGTTGCTCCTTTTCTTGTTTTGACAGAGTCCCCCAATTTTGCAATACTTCAACATTTGTCAGTCCTGCTAAATAATTCTTGTTACTGTTTGACCATATCTCCCTTTCTTTGATTTCCAACCTCGTTCTAAACTCCACTTTAATTTTATCCAACTCCTCAGCTATGTTTTCAGAAGATAATTGAGGAGCTACTAGAGAAGATAGATTTAATTCCACAACCCATTCTTTAAATTCCTCTCTTTTCAACCAACAGGTGGGAAAGCCCCAGTGTCTCATTTTCATTTCATTACCTTGCGTTTTATTAGTTACTATTGGTGCACGATCTGAAATAGTTATTGGGTGAGTTTCAAGACCTTCAATTAAATGTGCATGTTCCTGTGAGATATAAAATTTATCTAGCCTTGCCCAGTTTTTAGATCTTGGTGGGTAATATGTAAATTCCTTCTGAACTCCTAGTACTGAATTCACATCTTCCATGCCAAACATTTTCATAAATTTCTTCAAAAATCCACCCTCCCTTATATTTTCCCCTCTAGGCACCCCAAACACATATTCACTGTTGCAAACCAAATTCCAGTCTCCACCTATAAGTACTACTCCTTGCTGAAAGCTGATTATTTCTCCCAGAATTTTCTTAAGCTCCATTATAGCAGTTTCACGGGGGATGCAAATGCATGCCAATGTAATCCTCGTCCCGAGCCAGTAGCCCCTTAGTATTATGCATCTTCCATTATCTTTTTTTTCCATTATTGGAGCTCCTCTCACAATTAATATAAGTACTCATTTTTTCCTTTGCCACAAATATTCAGCTGAATAGCCATCCTGAAAACCTTTCTTTATCAAATTCACATGTTCATTTCTTTCCAGGTGTGTCCCCTGCAGCATAACTATTTGCACTCTACATTTTTTTAATAAAGTTCACTACTCTTTCTTTTTTATATTTATCTGTTAAGACCATTCGGACTGAAAGACAATACAGAAAGCATCATTTTCTTAAACAGTTATTATTGCCACCTTTTATATACAACTGCTCTTTTGCTAAATGTCTAGTTCCAACTTTTATGTTACATATATATATATATATATATATCTATATATATATATATATATATATATATATATATATATATATATATCTATATACTGCTCGGCAGGTTGGTCTTTTATAAAGTTGTTTCATGTCATATCCACTTGCGCCTATGTCACATCTTACATAACATTTTTTTTTTTTGAAAACCCACAAACAGAACACCCCCCCCAAACCCTCCTAAAACCTATGAACTTTATAATAACACAAAACTATTTACATCTTCAAATATTAAAGTTTTTGCTTCCTAATAAGAACATAAGTTCTAAGTTGATAGCTACACAGACAGGCTAAAGTTAACCAAAAAGAAAGGTTGATCATGCTAAGACGCATGGTACAGCCTGTGCTATTTGTTTTTTATATCTATATAACTCTCCCAGACGAACACTTGAATGCTTTCAGTAAACACTTTCTCCAAGCCATTTCTCTTTATCAAATTCTCTTCTAGTGACATGCAAACCAGAAACAAAACTGCTAAGGGTACCTTGCTTATCAGAAAAAAAGCTTTACAATATTCAATATTCTTTTTCATTTACATGCTTTGTAGTAAACTTGTTACTGGATAACGCCTAGGGTTTTACCCAGTCATTTCCCTACGCAAGCATGGGGAAAAAAGCATACTGATTTTCCTTTGTCATACTCTCTTAACCAGACCATTCTGCCCTTCCCCATCTCCTTCCCTCCTCATTTTTTTTCGTTGCAGTACCTACGTTTCTCAAAACTGAACAAAGAAAAAGAAGGGTGAACAAGAAACAACAAAAGCACCTGTTTATATTAGCATCCTCACTGCATTTAAAAAAACTGAGAACACTTTACTTAAAGTCAAACTGGTTTTGTATTATCTTTAAAGCTGTTACACCTGGGAAAACCCACTGTTGTCAGGGAACATTCTGTCTTAGTCCATTTCTCTGTTCTTTTGTCTTCTTTTCTCTCAGCCAATCCCCTTCCACCAGACTGTCTCCAGTTTCTCTTTAATCATATTGTCTCCATGGAGACATGAAGACTAGCTGCAGACATGCTACTTAGTTTACTTATTTGCAAGTGCTAGAGAAAAAAAACTTATAATATTCAATATTCTTTTTCATTTACTTGTTCTCTGTTTTAAAACAAACGTCCTTAATCAGTCAATTCCCCATGCAAGAATGAAAAAAGCACATTACTTTGAACTCTGTTACGCCCCCCTAACCAAGCTCCCTTTTTTTGTTAATCATTACATTACCTATGTTTCTCAAAAATGCACAAGAAGAAAAAAAGGGAGAAAAATAAAAACACCTGCTTACAACAACGCAACAAAAACCATGCAACACAGATACAATACTATTAAAAAAAGAAGTGTTTTATTTACTTACGGTTAGCATTCTTCCCTCTCTTCCCCTCCCCAAAGCATTTTTCTGAACATTAATGACATGAAGTAGGGCATATACTTCAGTCTCCCACTCAGCAAACAAATTCTGAAGACGTCCAATATTTCCAGATTTTCTTGTGCTGCCATATTTCACAAATATAATGCACTGTAATCCCACATTAAATTACTGACTTTATTACTGTTCTCCATCACCCAAATCCTCTCTCTGCTTCATTTCCAATGTACTCTCAGTTCTTCTAGTCAACTCTCATGCTCCCTTCCTTCTCTCCAGCATTTTCCATTGAAACACTGGAAAAGGTTTTACAGATGCAGTCTCTCTGTGGTCTTTATTACCAGTGGAGAGAGAAGCTGAATCTCCTTCTATTTCACAGCTCAGTTTTTGTTGGACAAACTTTTGTATTTCCTCCTTAGCATACACTTCATAAAAAAATGATTTCATCCCTCAAGGGAAGAATACCTTGAAAACAGTTGACACAGCAGTTTGAGTCTCACACCTGCATCTCGGCATTCTCTGAATAGAGGGATGAATTTACTTCTCTTTTGCCTGATGTACAATAAGTAATCATTCTCCACAAACACTATACTGTAACATATTTTTAGTATTTTGTCCTTCTGACAGTTTTGACAAAGTCAACTCTTTCTGCTGGGTAGGACTGCATTCTTACTATTAAAGGTCTAGGTGGCTTTCTTATAGCTAGATTTGGAGCATACACACAATGTGCCCATTCAACTAAGTCCTGCTTTGGAATACCAGTCCAGATGCTTAACTGTGCTTTCATAAATTTAATAGTCTGTTCCTTCCAGCTTCTCTGGTACAGCTGAAAATCACAAGTTTTCTACACGTGATCTGTCCTTTATTCTATTATTTTTTTAAACATCTCTTCCCGAGCAGTCTTCTATTCAGCCAGCCTTTTCTTCATTTCGACCTCTGATTTTTGCAGCTTTATCATATCGTCTGAATGTCTGTTTAAAGCTTCTTCCATTTGTTCCAGCCTTTTGTTGTTTGTGTTAATATACTCTTATCAGTGGTTTATTTTAACCAGGTCTGTATGCCTTTGTCTTGTATCATCCTGTAGGTTATTGGAAATCATGTCGAAAGGTTACAATACTTTTTGCTGAACTCTCCCTAGTTAGTGTTTCTTCCTTACTTTTTGTAGCTGATTTTTTCCAGGCCTTCTGTATTTCTTTACTCCTGGCATCTAGGCAGTGTACCTACTAGCCAGTTACTGAAATTCATCTATAAACACAAGTCTACTGGCTTTCTCTGCTGAATTTCTGTTTGCACACTGGGAGAACTAGATACAAGCTGTTAGTGTGCAACCATCTTAGAACCAACCCTACTTTGCATCTTTATCTAAGCTTTTAATGGTGTATGATCTGAAATAGCTAATGGATGTGTGTCAAAGTTCCCAATTAAATATACATATATACGCATGCAAAATATAATTTTATATCCAGGCTAGCCCAGCTGTCTCTGAGAGGAGAATAATAATCAGTCTGAGTTCCTACAACTGAAATCACATCTTCCAAATCAAATATTTTTTTACTACAAGTGTTGACCGGGAGAGTATGACTGAGCAAAAGCCCACATTCAGGATAGGCCTGGGGAGAATAGCTCCACAGATTAAATTATAAAAATTCTGAAACCGCCAATAAGAATTACTGAGAAGGCAACATGAACCAGCAAATAAGAACAGTAAGATGTTGATAAGAAAAGGAAGTTTAGAGGAAAAATAAAATAGAAGAAGGTGACGGTTTAAAACATAAGCAATGAATATGGGAGGGAAGATGAAAGGATGAATGGAGAATACAGGAGATGTAGAGTGAAATAAGCGAGGATATTAATAATGAGTCAACAAATAATGGGTGGTCCACAGCATGGAGAAGTCCACAGAGTTAAGAAATTGTTGTAACTTTATTTGGAAAATGTTGAGTTTGGTCCTTGGATTTACTAACTTCTAAAAGGTTTATTAAGAGTGATTTCATGTTTCTGGAAATATATACTTGTTGATAAAGTGAGGGACACATTTGGTTTACATAATAAGCTTTAGATGTTTTTTAGCTGACTGAATGCTATCTGATGTTTTAGCTCAAGCACTTTACACTGGTGGGTGCAGTTACAGACTTCAATAGCTGAATATTTAGTGACCTTGTTTTTGGTGTTTTCCAGTTTCTGCAATTGTGTTTTAGGAAAATAGGAGGAGGAGTAGTAAACAGCGAAAGAGTATAGTAAGGCAGGGAGTAGCAATGCTTGAACTGTGGTTAGTTGTGCAGACTCAAGTATTGCTTAGATTTATGATGTATGCTCAACTTTTTTGTAAGTTTTAGAGGTGACATAGTATGTTTGCTGAAATTTAATTTATGGGTTAATGATTACAACTAGAACTCGTGCAAAAATGGGGAAAAGGGGTTATGTGTAGATGAACAGGTTAAACCTGATGGACTTCTTTGAGACAGTCACCAAGGTCCTGGATGAGGGGAAATCTGCGCATACAGTCTACCTAAGCTTGGCCAAGGATTTTGACACTATCCCCTACTCAGATATCATTGACAAACTCACCCAGCTAGGTATCATATAGATGGGTCACTAACTTGGCTCACTGATATAACCCATATAGTCAAAATAGGGGAATACACCTCCAACAGCAGACCTGTAACCAATGGCGTTCCACTGGGATCTGTCCTGGGACCTCTACTGTTTGGAATCTATTTCTCCGAAGTACAAGCTAAAACTAAAGGTCTGTGGCTGACAAAGTTTACTGACAACTGCAACTGGGAGCAATCACAGAATCTCCAAACGATAACATCCTATAAGAGGGTCTCAGACAAACAAATGATTGGTGTCAAAGTCATGGCCTTAAACTTAATGCAAAAAATGCATTACCATCCCCTTTGGTAAGTGCGATGTTCCTGCTAACTACCACATCAATAACAACACCCTTAGTACTCACTCAGTGGTGAGAGACCTGGGCGCACAGGTTGACAGCAACCTTACCTTTGATCACCTAGTCTCCACAGTGGTAAGAAGGGCATTCTATAGTGCTCATCTCATAAGGGCATTGCATCCAGAAAAAATAAATTATGACCTCTCTGTACTCTTCCTTCAACAGGCCAATAATTGAGTACAACACCCCTTTTGGCAAGTATATTTCCTAGCACGTGCAGCAATTGTAGAGACCACAAAGGCTCCTCACAAGGAAAATTCAAGGTTTCCAGCATCTGTCTTATGTGGATCATCTGAAATCACTATCCCTTTATTGTGTTTCATACAGACTGCTTAGAAGAGATCTATGTCTTGCATATAAGGCAATCTCTGACCCTGCTTTAATTGAAATGCTGCATATCCGCAAGTCAAATGGTACATGGGTTACTCACTCTAAAGACCTTAACCTGGTATGACACATTAATAGAACATGCTGGAGAGACAGATTTGTCTACCAGAGGTTACCACACCTCTGGAATGGACTCTCAGTTCATGTCAGAGCACCTCTTTTGCCCTCTTCAAACACATCTGGATGACTGAATGGGTAACCATAAATTCATCCTGGGGAGTTCCACCTGTGTCCCTCTTGGACAGGGGCAACTGGTGCTGATCGTGGAAATAACAGTAAAACTTGGCCAGGCGTGTAAGGGTCATAGGGCCATTAGCCTAGAAACTTCCTATGATCTTATAATTACATCTAGAAATCCGACATTAGTAACATGCTTAATTGAATCATTACCTTTTGAGGTAATGGTAATGTGATCCTAAATAATTAAAAAAAAATGAATTTTGTTTTTCTGGAGATTCAGAAGAAGCACAGAGTTGGCAAGCCACTGTTCAGTAGTGTCAAAATTATGCTGGGTTTCAGTCTGCAATTGGGAAAGAGATTTGACAGAGTATATAGGGTGGAAACATATGCATTTTAGATAAAATCACCACTGGTAATTGAGATGTGCACATCACTGATGATGATGATAGAATAGAACTAAGAAATGAACCTTTGGGGACACCTACATTAGTAGGCAGAAAGACTGAATGTGACCAATATCTTTTTATCCAAAGACTAGCCAGTATGGACCACAAAAGAAACATACTATGCTGGTCAATAGCTACCTCTCCAACAGGTTTTAGGTACTTTATACCATATGATGAAATAATCTGAATCAATCTAAAGCTTTTATATTTCATCTTGGTGCCTCATGTCATTGTTGGGCTTGTCCTGCACAATAAAAGTCTACAAGGAAACAGTGGAATATTTCTAAGAAATGTAAAAGTCAGATAAAAATATCATTAATTCTCCAGTAAGGGATCACCATATAAAAAAGCAGGGATGTGTGTAACATTTGTGCTTCAAATCCGTAAGTCTGAAGCACATTTATATCCAACATATATATGAGGATGCCTGGAAGGGAAACACCACTACAGGGCAAAACAGCAATGTTGCCTTAACAGCCAATCCATCTTTTAACATTTCAACACATCTTGCAAAGAGGAAAATGTCCAAAGGAAGAAGTAAGACAGTATAACAATAGCAATAACTTAAGAGATGCCTGACCTTTTGCCATTTCATGGCCAAACAAGAAAGGAAGTGACATCAGCAGTATTAGAAGTGTCAGTGGCACTACAGGTAGCATACTCACTTTTGGTAGAAAAGGCTGCGGGTTCTACTCTCACACCAGGTACAGAGATTGCTGACATGGCAGTGCAGCATAAGGGGGGGGTAAACTTCACTTCTGAGTATGCCATACTTCAAACGAGAAGCTAAACCAAGGCCCCATCTGCTTGAGTTGGTGGTAGCTCAGGTGGATGTAAAACATCTCACAGAAAAGAGTAAGGGAAGTTCACCAATGCCCTGGACAAACGTCCCTAATAACATAAATATTACCTCAGGCCTCCCCTGAAAACAGGCTACTAGCCTATAGTGGGGCTAACCCAGTCAACAAAAGATAAATAAATAAACACACAAATAAAATAAAAAATAAATAAATTAGGGGTTTAAACCAAACATTATATATATATCCCGAACTTTTATTATGCAAAAACGAACTCTGATACATTTCAACACAAACCTGCACGTATGTGCAAATGTTCTCTTTACTTAGCATGAGTTTTACCAGTGAATGCAAATAACTAAAGGTATTACTGAGGAGAAACCTCATATGTCACATAGTATTAATCTATGTGGAAAGCACACATTCCTACATAGAGTTTTAACAGGATATACCCAAGGAAACAAAAGCAGATAAATGCCATATGTCCATGTCAATTCATTCTCTTCAAGCCATGATGACAATGGCAGCACTTAATTACTATGTGCAAATACCAGTTTTTACATACCTATTAAAGCTGTTGTAAATCTTCTCATTGAAAGAGGTTCCAAATACACCAGTCCTTCATAACCAGATTCCAACTCGCTTCTGACATAATCCCTGAGGCAAAAAAAAAAAAAAAACACAAACTGATCCAACAATGAATCTACTTCAGTCTCTCTCATGCATGTCTGGGATTTACATTTACAAGTAGGCGATTTATCAAATTTATTTATGCATTTATCTGTTATCCAAGGTAGAGCACTGATATCGATGGACCATTTTCAGCCTCAGTCCAGGACAGAAAATAAAATGAAAAACAACAGAATAAACATGGGGAAAACTTACAAGAAAAACAACATGAAATAATTGCTCCATGAAGAACATGAAAAAAGACAGCATGAACATGAAAAATTCACACAATTAATAAAATAAGGAACATGAGTAGTAAAAAATAACACTTTGTATGAAAACGCACAGTTGGGAAAAAAAAATGCAAAACTGAATAAGGGACGGTCCAAGTAAGTAAACAACGAGCAAATAAAACAATGAAAGTGAATAATAGTCATCTTGATAAAGCAGTTGGCATGGACAAGATGCAATACAATGGCTCCATGAGCACGATACATATTAGTGTGAAAAGGGCCTCTAGAAAAAAAATCGTGGTAACCTTACTAGCTTGATCAGACTGATAAGATCAGCTTGTCTGCAGCTACAAAGGTAGCGTGAGCACCCAACTATGCTTCTTGTGACTGAAATTTAAAAAAAAAGCCTGACACAACATTGTGATGAAGAGCAGGCAATGACCTGTCATCTTATCTTGGACAATGGATGAGAATGTAAGCCTCTGCAAGACTATTCAAAAGCAGAGGCCTCACGGTAGAGCAGCATACAAAGCTTCCATGTGTATGGCAACATGCATATTCAGAAACTATTCTGCAACACTGCAAATCAAAAGCAGTTCAGGAAAAAATGGTATAAGAAACACCTCTTGCTCAACACCTGAACACTGATGTTCCTTGCATCTCAGTCAATAGCAGCAACTGGGGATGAAATCATACGGTGCAGGATAGTACAGTGATTTGATATGAAGAGTTCAGAGACAAAATTTCAATGATCACTTATGTGACCAGCACAAAAATTGAGCACAATGGTTAATCTTTCAAAATTTCAATTGTTACAGACCTCTGAAATACTTCTAATTTGTTTATTTTTTTTTCCCATTTTACCCAACCCAGCCCCTTATCTCTGGCCATTAATACAAAGGCCAAACAGTTTCCTTTTATAACAGATAATGTACTCACCATATCAATTAATCTGGAAGAAAGCCACCTGCAATGTGTACAAATATTTAGATTTCATCTAGAATACCTCTCAGCATCTTTCTTGAAATCTCTAGCTCCCATGGTCAGGGAGGGAGATTAATGCCTCCTATTAGCACGTTATGATATATGGGTCGGGGGGGGGTTGCATGCTCAGCAGGTGTGCCCTGCCCTTATAGTCGCCATGTCAGCCTCACATACACTGAGTAGCTTACCTGAGATATGCAATTAAAAATCAAGAATACAAAACTAAATACTTGCCTGATTAAAACCCCATCTGCTCCACTGAGTAGAATATTGTCTAGACATAGGTGACTGCAAAAACATAAGCAACAATGGCAGAGGGCCTTCAAGTTGATCAAACAATACAGTAAGCGTATGCATCTGTTAAGCTATCTGCAGTGGGTTGTTGCTGAAATGGTTCACAAGCACAAAAACTGATGCCTTCTTAAAAGGCAGGAGCAGTCAAAAGATGGTCTAAAACAAAAAGGCTCAGGAGGCTGAACCCTGAAGAATCAAACCAATGAATGAGATCCAACATCTGCAATTATTATCCAAACAATGCCTAGGTAAAAGCATAAAATGTTAACAACTTGCAGCAGCATAACAGCCTACAATACATATATTGTAACAAACAATCACCATCAGGGAAGAGGGTTAAGGCCAGTAAAATAAAACCATTCTCACAGCCTGGATGCCGGTGAGGACATAAGTATTCCCAATGTCTAAACAAAAGTAAAATTAAAATGGCAAGGACCAAAAACAGCAGGGAAATGGCAAAGAACCAACTTTATTTATTTATTTGTTTACCAGGATGGTCCAGCTGGGCCAGAAGTGCCCATTTTCAGTGGAGTCCCAGGAAGAAAAGCTCCACATATAAGACATTTCACATACAATACAGAATTTACATTAATACAGACATATAGTACATATTATTGGCAGCTTATACAGTTAGTGAAAAAAGTAAACAAGTAATCATTCTAAATCAAAGATAGTATGCAAGCAATACAGAGTTGTTGTTGTCGTCTTTTGGCTTTTCCTGGTTAGGGGTCGCCACAGTGGAACTCCGGTCCGCTAATGATTGGCAGTAGATTTTCACTGTGTCGAGTTGCCAGCTTGACGCCCAACTTTCAACGAAGGCACGCCCATTCACACGTCTTTCGGAACGTCACTCGACCCGCAGGGAGAACATGCAGACTCCACACAGAAGGCTCTCCCTGAACACTAGCTGAGAATCAAACGGGAAAACCTCTTGCTGTGAGGCAAGAACGCTACCATTGCACCACAAGCAATACAGAGTATATACATGAAATATTCCAAGACAGTATAAAAGCACTACAGAGTATATACATGAGAACATTCCATATGAGTAGTTTTCAACTAGGAAAATTTAAATAGGACAATTCATGCAGTGGGTGCAAAACAGATAAAGGAATTAATTAGAGTCTAGGTACTAAATCTTTAATACATTTAGGAGGTGTAATAGCTGAGCGATAGGCTATATGAGTACTGTGGAATCAGCAGTCAGTGGATATTGCTGTAGATTTAAGTGGTGGTATGATATTAAGGTAGGCTGCAAGAGTACCTGAATGTCTCGCCTGGTTCAATGGCAGGTCTATAAGGGTTAGGAAGTGGACAGGAAGAATCAATGGTGGGACAATGGGGGTAGTAGAAGAGTGAAGTGGACAGGATGGAGAGATGTCAAGAGTAGTAGTGCGAGGGTGAGAATAGTAGTGATGGCTGAAGTTGGGTTAATGAGATGTGGAGTTAGCACATGTGCACAGCCAAGACAAGGAGAAGCATTGTTTCAGAGATGTCTTCATGAGGGTTACTGAGCAGGTGGATCTAAGTGTAGGGAGGAAAGAGTTCCAGAGTTTTGCAATAGTAAAGGAGTAAAGCATCTGGCCAGCCGAAAGTTTGGGGTTTTTTACATTTACGAACAGTTGGTTGTTGGATTGGAGTGGTCTGTTAGGATGGTATACAGTAAGTATAGAAGATAGAGCAGGGCACATAGATGGATTATGAATGAGTTTATGAGCTGTGGTTAGTTGGATAAAGGTGAGATAGTTGGGGAGTACAGGCCATTTTAGGCTGCATAATGATAAGCAGTGGTGGGATGAGTAGGAGGCATTAGTTACAAACTGAGCAAATTTTGTTGTAGCATGAGTCTAGTTTGGACTTTAGAGAGGATTGAATGTTGGTGAGAAGGGTGGACCACATAAAACAGAGGGTAATATAAAAGAAGAGGCAAGAGAAAGTCGGACTGATGCACTGAGTAGATATTTGTGTCGGTAGAGAGTGCCGAGCTTTTGATGTGTTTTTTTTGACAATTTTGGACTGGATCTGAAAAACAATCAAATATACATACCAATATTAAATAAAATGAATTTAAAATTAGAATACAGTTTATAATTCACCTGACTTCATTTTTAACACACGCTTCGGAGATAAGACTATCATTTACATCAGGTTTGTTAGTGACATCTAACCTAATCTGCTAACAATTTCTTATATTCGATCAAGTTTTCAATATTCCCACTTCTTAAATCATGATCCACTTTTCCTATAAGAAAAAATAAAACAATTTTGAACACTACACATTCAATGGAATGTCTATATACAACTCACATAAATGTTCATATATTCTGTCTCCCAGCCTTATTTTTCTTTTACCCAGATAGAAGGTTGAGCATGAAACACCACGTCACTAAATATACAGTACCTACTGAGTTACAATGAACCAAACCTGGACTAGCAATAGTCTTGTTAAAATTCATCACACTTACATAAGGGCGGTCAATATCTACATCCACATTTGGACATTTTTGACCTACAACTCTCACTTTTCACATTTCCAACAACTCTTTTAAATTCCTTCCTCTACTAAATATAAAACAAGGTGTCTCATACCCAGCTTCATTTTTAACTCAAGTGAAAATCAAGTTCCAATTAGTTTTTAAATTTTTCACTATTTTATTAGTTTCACTGTTGTACAGGACCACCACGGCTCCCGATTTTAAACTATCTCACTCTTTAATTTGACCTAATGTACTTGTATCCTCCAAGAAAAATGAAGGCAAAATATAGCAACTGATCAAGAGGTCAAGATTTTAAATGCTAATTTAGAGAAAGATATGTCAACTGTTATACGGCTAAACAGGACAAATATGAGTATGATATGAAAAAAGTTCATCCTAATCCTTTTGTAAGAAATGTTAAGTTTGATTGTAATGGGAGTGCTAGGTCACCCTTGGAAAAGGGAAAACTAAACACAATGATAATGATAAGAGTTTTTTTGCAAAATGAAGTTGAATTCAATGGTAGGTTTTGAGACTCCGTGGAGGTTAGCAGATCCAAGAAGTTAACAAGCCGCAAGAAAGAGACATGGTCTGAACAAAGTTTCCAGAGACAGAAATGGAAACAGAAAGGGAAAAAGAAGAATTACAACAAAAAAATAAAAAATGACCAAGTCCAGTAACTTTGATTGTAATTTTATTTTTTATGCTGGTAATTCATATTCATCCAATGAATTTAAGATTTTTTTAATTTAAGCCAATTTAAAATGTGTGAAGGACATATGTCTTTGTTTAAAAAAGGTTTTAATACTTGCTCCTGATTTCAATACTTACTAAAAAGGGTTTTAAATGTGTTCCTGATTTCAATACTGATGTAGTTAGGACAATTAATTTCAAATTATTTACTCACAACTTGAATTTGAGGCTGCTACTTGATCAAAAGGAGTGTTCCTCGTCTAACAATAATGTTACTCCTTCTTTTAGAAGAAAAGAGTTTATACATACCCCCCTTCCACCCTTTGGTTAATACTTTTGAAAATATTTGTGTTAACCAGATTATTAACTTATGTGGGGAAAGGAAGTAGATATGACAATCTTACAAGACAAGAACATGGTTTATTGAACATAATGAATTATAAGAGTGTAAGAGTTATAAAGCCAAATACAGGTTGGGGGCAGTCATGGTTAGGGATTATGTTGAATACTCAAGTAAGATTATGAGATTTTAAATGATGAAACCACATATAAAAAGGGTATCAAGGAATGAAGCTAATATTTCATATGCTAAAATTGATTATTTTTTAGCAGATATGAAAAATCAAGATATCATTGAAGAAATATTTAAATTTGTTAAGGTTGAAAAAAGTACAGTTTTGTACCTACCATAAATGTAGATGTTCGAAGATCCACATTGCTGCAGTCCTAACATATGGGTAGTCCGCTGTCCTCGGTCAGCCCGAATACCAAAGTATTAGGCTGACGTCGGTCATGGGCGCTTAGATCTGACATCAGAGCGTCAGGGTATTAAAGCGCATGACCGACGTCATATCCTCAGTCTTTTCTTGCCCCAGATGTCAGAAGGCCCTAAAAAGAAAGGCCACAGCCAAAAATAGAATACTTCCCAAAAGGCATGTACAAATAACAGCTACCACCCAAACCATACAACCATTCCAAACTACAGAGGGGAAGGATGGAGAGTAAATTGGACTGCAGCAATGTGGATCTTCGAACATCTACATTTATGGTAGGTACAAAACTGTACTATGTTCTTCATCTCACATTGCTGCAGTCCTAACATATGGGTAGAATCCCAAAGCAGAGGTAAAGGGAGGCTGGCAAAATCATAAAGCATTGGGAGCTGCCAAAATGCCCTGTAAGATTGCAGTGGCAAATCCAGCCCTAGATTTGGAATAAAGAGGAAGATGGTAATGTTTAGAAAAAGTATGCACTGAACTCCAAGTAGCTGCTATCAAAATATCTTTAGTAGCTACTCCCCTTAAAAAAGCGGTAGAAGTGGCAGTAGCCCTAGTGGAGTGAGGTCTGATTCCAGCCGGAATCTCCTTACCATGATGAGAATAACAAAAAGCAATACAAAGGCCAATCCACTTAGAAATAGTTTGTTTTGAAACAGGTTTCCCCTGAGAACCCAAAGCAAAAGAAACAAACAACTGCTGAGACTGTCTGAACCCTTTAGTCTTGCTCAAATAATAACGCAACTGCCTGTGAATATCCAAAGTGTGCAAAATTTTCTCCCCTTTATTTTGGGGATCTGCATAAAAAGTAGGCAAATGAATTGATTGGTTCAAAGCCACATTTGAAACCACTTTAGGCATAAAAGTAGGGTTAGTGCAGAGATACCCTATCCTTATGAAAAATTAGGAAGGGTTCAACTGCCATAAGAGCCTGTAATTCAGAAACCCTTCTAGCAGACATAATGGCCAACAAAAAAGCAGTCTTCCAAGACAAAAACTTTAACTCAGCAGTAGCTGCAGGTTCAAAAGGAGGTAAAGTAAGTTTTTCCAACACAAAATTGAGATCCCAGGCAGGAGTAGGAGCTCTACGTGGGGGTCTTATGTTCTTTGCCCCTCTAAGAAATTGCTTAAACAAAGGATGAGAGAATAATGGTGGGTCACAGTCATAGTGAGCAGAAATGGCTGCAGCATGAACTTTTATAGAGGAGAAAGACAAACCCTTGTCTAATAATTCTGTAAGATATTGAAGAGAAACACTTAAATCAGGCCTGGAAACATCAAAGCTCTTTGTTTTGCTCCAAATTAAAAATCTCCTCCATTTATCAGCATAAACTTTCCTTGTACTAGGCCTTCTGGCCTCCAAAATAACATTCAAAACTTGTTGTGGAAGCTGCTACCCTCCAGGATCTAGAACAGAATATGCCAGGCTGTTAGATGCAGGGACTGAATCCTGACATTGAGGAAATGATTGCCCTCCTGAGACAAAAGGTGCGGAATCGAAGGCAAAGGCCATGGAGGCTCCCGTACTAAACTCCTCAGCAGAGGGTACCAGTGCTGTCGAGGCCAATCTGGAGCTATTAGAATCATGGAGGGCTTGTCTTGTCTGACCTTCAAGAGTACCTTGGGGAGGAGAGGCAGAGGCGGAAAGGCATAGACGTGAAGATTGCTCCAACTGAATGATACAGCATCCACTTTCCAAGCTGTGGGATGAAACATTTTTGTGCAAAACTTTGGCAACTGGAAATTTAGTGGAGAAGCGAACAGATCTATGTCTGGAGTTCCCCATATCACTGTCAATTTTCGAAATACATGAGGATCCAATTTCCACTCGTGGGGATCCACTATCTGTCTGCTCAAAACATCTGCTAAGGAGTTCTGTGCTCCTGGTAGAAACCTTGCCTGAAGATTGAGGTGTAAACTGAGAGCAGTCTCCCACAAAATCATTGCTTGCCTGCAAAGAGGGTAGAATGGGTTCCCCTTGCTTGTTGATGTAACACATGACAGTTGTGTTGTCTGTTTGAATCAACACTTGCCCTGGGTGAAGTAAATCCTTGAAAGCCATCAATGCAAATTGGACTGCTAACATCTCCTTCAAGTTGATATGTAAATGTTGAAGTCTGGCAGGCCACGTGTCTTGAACCCATTTTCCATTGAGGTGTGCTCCCCAAGCCTTGTCCGAGGCATCTGTCGTTAAAATCTGACTCGCCTCTGGTCGGGTCACAGAGAGTCCCTTGTTTAGGTGACATTCCTGAGCCCACCACAAAAATTCCTTTTGAATGCAAGGTATTATTTGAATGACAGTGTCCAGATCTTGGCAGTGTTGTGTCCATAGATTTTTGAGATACCATTGTAGCTTCCTCATATGCAGTTTGGCATTGGGAAGCACCAGAATACAAGATGCCATGAACCCCAAGGCTTGAAGGACTGTCCTTGCAGTCAGCCTGGACCGTAGAGACAATTGATGGAAGTAAAGTGTAAGGTTCTTTTGCTTGTCCGGGGTCAAAAAGGCCATCTGGGAAGCTGTATTCAGTCTCACACCCAGAAAGCACATTTCCTGAGAGGGTACTAGACTGGACTTTGTTTCGTTCACAGAATACCCTAGGCACCTTAACACTGCCATCACATACTGTAGATGATGAAGAAGTCCGTACTTGTCTTGAGCAAGAATCAGGCAATCGTCCAAATAAGGATAAATTTGTATTCCTCTTAACCGGAAGAAGGCTATCACTGGAGCCAGAACCTTTGTGAACACCCTGGGCGCAGTAGATAAGCCAAAGGGCAATGCAGAGAACTGATAATGTAAAGTCCCAGCCCGAAAACGCAGGTATCTCCTGCAACTGGGCCTGATAGGAACATGAAGATAAGCCTCTTTGAGATCCAGAGTTACCTTCCAGTGATCTTTGCCCAACAGAGGTAGAAGTTGTTGCAACGTCAACATTTTGAATTTTGGAATGTCCAGGTATGTGTTGAGGATAGATAAATCCAAAATCGGCCTCCAAGTGTTTCCTTTCTTTGGTACTAGAAACAGGCGAGAATAAAATCCTAGGCCCACTTCTGACAGAGGGACCTGCTGTACAGCCCCCATTTGAAGAAGTAAAGAAATCTGCTTGTGAGCCTCTACCCTTTGCTGAGGAGGAACGTCTGGCATGCCTTTGAAAGGAGGCAATGTATGGAAATAAAACTTGTAGCCTCGGTCTATAATGTCCAACACCCATTTGTCCTGGGCGACTAAAAGCCAGTTTTGCTTGAAGAGTGCCAACTTTCCTCCCAAAGGAGCTGCCAGACAGGAAGAATCTGGCAGCTGAAGATGCAGGTCATTGGGCCTGTTTACGAAAGGACTGGCCCCTGCCCTCACCTGTAGATTGTGCAGGTGAACTCCATGTTCTAGGCCTGAAAGAACTCTGAGCTCTGCCCCTACCACGTCTAGATCTACCCCTAGACTGTAAATCAGAAGAAGGATAAGCCCATCCCTTAGTAGGCCAATTCCTGCTAAACTTAGGAGGCTGCACCTGCAAAAAATCTTTAACAGTCTGCATAGACTTAGCCTTGTCTTCCATTTTCTTCAAGACAGACTCCACAGGAGAACCAAACAAAACTTCAGACTGTAAAGGAGCATCCAAAATTCTAGTTTTAACATGCTCTGACAAATTCTGATCCTTAAGCCAGGCGTGCCTGCGAATAACTGAACCAGTGGCAGCCACCCTGGAAGAAGCCTGTAAAGCATTGAAACCACACTGCAAAGAATGCTTACCCACCTGTTCAGAGGCATGTACCAAATCCTGTAATTCTTTACACTCTATGCCCTCTGCCAAAGCGTCCACTTTAGATTTTAGCTGAGTAAGGAGAAAATTCTGGTACTTCAACATATGAAACTGGCAATTCAAAGCCCTCATTGCTAAAGTGGAAGAGGTATACACTTTCTTACCCCATCTATCCAAAGCTCTAGCATCTTTATCCATAGGAACTGGATTCTTTACAACAGAAGCCCTGACACCCTTAGGTCCCTGGCTAATAGTTTCTGGGTCAGCCCTTGGACTCTTATACAGATATTTATGAGCATCAGGTACTCTGTAATACCTGTCTGGCTTAACTGGCGCAGGAGGCAGAGAGTCTGGATTAAGGGAAGCCTCGGAGAAAACGTCTTGAACAACATCCAAAACAGGAGGTATAGCCAAGGGCCTATGTTGTGGTAAAACAAAAATTCCCTAAGCCTCTTTCGGGAATCTGAGAAATCCTGACCTTCCCATTTAAAATGCTCCCTCATAGAATGCAGGGTTTCTGAAAAAGAAAAATCCTCTGGAGGAGAAGCAGAAGGAGTGGAATCCTCTGCGTCTGAATCAGAATAAGGAGGAAAATCCTGAATGTCTTCAGTCAAGACTCTGTGTAATCTGAAGCCTGCTCCAAACTTTCCACCTCTGGCTCCACCCTAGGCCTCTTATCAGGAGGGGGCATAGAACCTCTGATTAAAGAAATTAAATCTTCTGCCATTTTAAGCATGTGTTTTTAGGCACAGAACCTGCAGAACTAGGACTGACACCGTGGAAGGCAAACCAGGCCTGCCTTTGGAAGGAGCCTTAGAAACAGAAGGAGAAGGCCTAACCACCTTAGGCAAGGAAGGGAGAACAGCAACCTGAGAGGCCCCCTCAGCCTGACCTGACTCCTGAGAGGCCACATCTTGCAAAATTAAAGCCTCCCCCTGAGACTCAATTGAAACCTCGGCTGGATCCACAGATTCCACCGTAGTTTCTAAAGAACCGGCGTCCGGAACGGACGACTCATCCTGCCTGGACTTTAAAGATTTTTCTTTGCGCTTCTTCGCGGTAGCGGGCGTCGGAGGATCCGACGGCATATTATAATTACACCGCCATCAAGACAAGCCTAGCGCAATCTAACCTATGTTTAATGGTGCGCTTATTAAACCTAGCACAAAAGCGACACCCGACTACGTCGTGCTAAGGAATACAAAGAGAGTGGTAATCCCTATGCGGTATCTGTTTCCTACAAGAAATACAATTATTCACTTTTTCTGACATCCGGAATTAACTGAGGCAAGAAAAAACAAAAATATTCCCCAACGGGGTACTTAGCCCAACTTGGTTTCGGTCTGAAACTCAGAATACGAAAATTTCAGAACGCCGAACGGCACTTGCAAACGCTGCTTCTGCATCGGACCATGCGGCAAAAAAGACTGAGGATATGACGTCGGTCATGCGCTTTAATACCCTGACGCTCTGATGTCAGATCTAAGCGCCCATGACCGACGTCAGCCTAATACTTTGGTATTCGGGCCGACCGAGGACAGCGGACTACCCATATGTTAGGACTGCAGCAATGTGAGATGAAGAACATCTTTTAATTCCTTCAATATTTGGAATACCGAAATCCTTAAGAATAAAAGCACCCCCCTTTAGACAAATAGTAGCTGCACACTTATCAAAAACTGAGTTTCTAGCTGCATTTATAGATATGAAATGTAAGGACATAGTTAAAAAATACGAGTACGTGTTACGTGACTCATGGCATTTAATGGAAAGATTAAATAATCTTGAATTCAAGGAAGAAGTTTTGTTTGTCACGGAGGATGTGATAAATTTGTTCTCCGTTATTCCCCACAGTGTAGGTTTATAATATTTTGATGAAGTAGTGAGTGAAGTAAAAAAAAATATGACAATAAAGAAATTTTTATTTTAAGTGAATTTATGAAAATGGTTTTGAAAAATAATTGTGTGTTCTTTAAAGGTGAATCACCAGAGAACAGGAGTAGCAAGGGCAAAATGTGCCCCGATTTTTGCCAGTGCAGCTTTGATCGAATGGGAAAAACAAATGTTTTTAGTTCACCACTATTTAAATAAGTATATGCTTATTACAGATTTTTGCATGACATTCTTATCCTGTGGGGTGGAGATGAAGCAGAATTGAGAGAATTTATTGATCGAAAAGTCAGTTCTATTTTTTGTAAGAAAACCTTCTTAAATTCATAGCTACATTTTAATATTTTACGCCATTTTTTTTTTTTTTACAAAAGAATACAGTAAACGGGCAAATGGTGTATTTAACAAACTGATTACTGAAGATCAAATGTTCAATGCTGAAGTGAAAATGTTAAGCAAAATGTTTACTGAAAGAGATTATCCCCTTAGTTTACTGGAAAATATGGAAAAAATTGTATTGGTTGGAAGAAAGTTTTAGAAACCCACCAATTTTAGGGAGTACCAATACATTAGGGCAAATTAAAGAGAGAGATGGTTTAAAATCAGTAGCTGTGGTGGTCCCATACAACAGTGAAGATAATAAAATACTGAATATTTAAAAAATTAATTGGAACTTGTTTTTTCACTCAAGACTTAAAAATGAAACTGGTGAGACATCTAGTTTTACATTAACGACTACCCCTATGTAAGTGTGATGAATTTTAACAAGACTACTGCTAGTCCATGTTTGGTTCATTTTAACACAGTAGGTGGTTTGTACATTTAGCGACGTATGTCATGTTTAGTTTTCTATGTGAATAAAACAAAAAAGGATGAAACAGAATATACGAACATCTATATGACACATATAGACATTCCGTTGAATGTTTAGGTTTCAAAAATATTGTATTTTTTGTTATAGATAAAGTAGTTCATGATTAGAAAGGTGGGGATATTGAAAACTTGATTGGATACAAGGAATTATGTTGAAAGATTAGGTCAGACGCCACTAACAAACCTGGTTTAAATGACAGTCAGTCCCTACAGTGTGCGTTAAAAATAAAGTCAAGTAAATTATAAACCGTCTTCTATTTCTAATTTTAAACTTATTTTAAATACTGGCATGCAACATTAAAAGTGTATTAATTATGCCCTTGCGATATACATTTTTGTTTATGAAGTCATAATAAATATTCATGAATTGGTAATTGTCATTAGCTGATTAATGTATAAATGTGCGCAAAGTTGTTAATTCAATGTATACTCCGAGGAAGTCCCAGACAAGTTTTCACAGCCAAGAATTTTCAGGTCTGTAGTCTCTCTAGCAAGGAACCTCTGGGATCTCGAGTGGTGCAATCTGTTTAGATAAATACATGCCAAAGGGGGGCAAAGTCCTCAGTAACTGGTCTAAATAGAAATAACTTCTATTAAGTCCAGGCAAATAGATGGATTTGCTGACTACTGTTGCAAAATGGTGGTCAGAGGACAAGAAATGGTCAATAAAGGTGCCAAAGATACAAGATGACTGACACTCTAGAAAGGGGTGCCACCTAAGTCACAGGTCATAAAACATTTTTTCCAAATTTAACAATATTGCATTTTTTGAAATTTATTTTAAGCCTGTTTTCTTTACATCAATTGCTTGCAATGTCCATGCCACTCTGATACAAGAAGATGAGTGAACATAAACGTCCATCTCCCAATCAGTAGCAAATCTAGTTAGTCACAGGTTTGTGGTACTGGATTGAAGGTTGGACAAGTAGACTCCAAACTGGAGGGGTCTCAGTATAGAGCGGAAATGGATACCACTGACCACCTCTCTACTTTCTGAAGTGACTTCCAGCTAGATTAACTGTGTGCATGTTCTCCCTGACAGACTTTTTCCTATCCACCACATAAAACAAAGACTGATGTTCAGGTCTTTTAAGTTTGTTGACAATAACATCATGCAGGGGTCATTTCAAAGGTTTTAACCAGATCAAGGTACGCTGTGTGAACTGCATGGCTGCCATCCACGGGTTCCAGGAAACCTTCTGAAGAAGTTTACTACCATGAGTAAGATGACCTACCCTTGATAAAGCTGAACTTGGTGAGGGTCAAGAGCAATACATTTATATCAGAGTTTATAAAGTCTGATACAAAGTACTCCAGGGTTTTGCAAATTAAAAAAAACTCATGTACTTACCATAACATTCCACGTATGTTGTCCATTTCAACCTTTATTCTGACTGATGGGGTCGGATCCGATCTACTGGATCCATCTCGGCTATTCCAAATGCTCGAGGCCTTCAGTAAAGCTAGTAGGCATTTTTCTTTACCCATAATGCAACTCCCTAACTTCTTCAGATCTTGTTTGCGCCACACAACTCATTCAGTGGTAAGTATAGTTGTGTACACTTACCACAAATGTAGATGTTTGAGTGTATTCACTGTTGCAGTCATTACATTTGGGTTATCTACTTGCAGTAGCCCTCAGTCAGCCTGATTAACAAAGTCTTGGGTCCTGCATCAGTTGCTGTCCCTTCTTCCATGACGTCAGGTGGTCAGGGGTATAAAACATGCAGCCGACGCCATTACATCAGTTTTTCTTGCCCCATATGTCAGGTGCCTCCCAATGGGAAGCGATTAAATCTATAAATAAACAAGGATATACCTCCAACACAAAAACAAATACACCAAAAAGCTTTTGAGCATAGTAAAGGAGAGTAGAGGTATAGCCAAAAGAAGTAAGAGGGCTGGAGGGAGGGTAACCAGAACTGCAACAGTAAATACACTCCAACATCTACATTTATGGTAAGTGTACACAACTGTACTATGTTCTTCGTTTTCACTGTTGCAGTCATCACATTTGGGTAGATTCCCAAAGCTAAACATGGGAGGAGGAATTTAGATAGCATTAGGACCAGCTATAAGGCCCTGTAAGACTGCAGTGGCACAGCCAGCTTTGGATTTAGAGAAAATTGGCAGAAGGCAATGCTTGGTGAAAGTATGTACAGAACTCCAGGTAGCAGCTTCTAGGATGTCCCTGGTAGGGACGCCTCTGAGAAAGGCTGTAGAGGTAGATGCAGCCCTGGTTGAATAGGGCCTGATCCCCTGTGGGATAGGTTTTCCATGGTGCTTGTAGCAGAAATGAATGCAATGTCCTATCCATTTGGAAATGGTTTGCTTTGAAATAGCCTTCCCCTCTGCCTCTGCAGCAAATGTTACCAGAAGTTGTTCAGATTTCCTTTGAGGTTTAGTCCTGTCCAAGTACAATCTAAGTTGTCTGTGCACAACTAAGGAGTGCAGTATCCATTCCCCTTTGTTCTGTGGATTAGGAAAGAAGGTTGGCAAATGAATGGACTGATTAAGGGCCACACTGGATACCACCTTGGGTATGAAGGAGGGATTGGTCCTGAGGGACACCCTGTCCACATGAAAGACGATGAAAGGCTCCATTGCCATAAAGGCCTGCAATTCAGATACCCTTCTTGCTGAAGTGACTGCTAAAAGGAAAGCTATTTTCCAAGAAAGGAATTTTAAGTCTGCAGTAGCAGCTGGCTGGGAAGGCAAAAGACTGAGTTTCTCCAATACAAAGTTAAGTTCCCAGGCTGGAGTTGGAGCTCTCCTGGATGGTCATAAATTTTTAGCCCCTCTGAGGAACTGCTTGAGAAGTGAATGAGAGAAGAGGGGAGGTTCTGTGTTATCCTTATCCAGGACTGTTTGCTGTGTTTTTCCTGTGTTATAATGAACTCAAATGGCTGAGGTGTGAATTTTGAGGGGGGAGAAAGACAGGCCCTTCTGAAGCATCTCAGTTAAGTATTGTAAAATCTGAAGTAAATTGGGCACTGCTGTGCTCATCCCTTGAGATTGGTTCCAGGCACAGAATCTTTTCCATTTTTCAGCATAAGATTTTCTACTACTAGGCCTCCTTGCCTCTAAAATAGCCATCACTGGTTTACTGAGGGATGGTAAGGGAGAAATTAGGTAATTAGCCAGGTTGCTAGGTTCAGTGTTTGAAGCTGAGGGTGCAGAATCTGGTTCTCCTGCTGAGACAATAGGGTAAGAGTCTGAGGCAGGTGCCATGGGGCCAACAGTGGCACACTGTGCAAAAGGAGGGTACCAGTGTTGGCGTGGCCAGTCTGGTGCAATCAAAATCGTCCTTGGTTTGTCTTGTTTGATCATTAGTAGTACTTTGGAAAGAAGAGGCAGAGAAGGAAAGGCATAAACTGATAGATTTTTCCAGCTGAAAGACAGAGCATCCACTTTCCAAGCTTGTTTGTGGGGAGTCCTTGTGCAAAATTTGTCCAATTGATAGTTCTGGGAGGAGGCAAACAGGTCTGTCTCTGGAATCCCCAATTTGCTTGTCAACATGTTGAAAATCCTAGGTTCCAGTTTCCACTCGTGTGGGTTCATGAGGTTTCTGCTTACTTCGTCTGCCAGTGTATTTACTTTTCCTGGCAGGAATTGGGCTTGTACATGCACTTGGTAGCTCAGGGCTGTGTTCCACAATGCCATGGCTAGTCTTCAGAGGGGGTAAGAATGTGTACCCCCCTGCTTGTTTATGTACCACATAACAGTGGCATTGTCCATCTTTACCATTAATTGTCCTGGAAGAATGTGGTCCTTGAAGGCTGTCAGAGCATTCTGTACAGCTAACATTTCTTTTTGATCGATGTGTAGGTGCATTTGACTTGGGTTCCATTTGCCCTGAATGCACTTCCCTGCCAGGTGAGTCCCCCATGCATAATCTGATGTGTCTGTTGTTAGGGTTTGGGTGGCAGGGGGTAGTGTGAATGGTAGTCCTTTGTTCTGGTGACAGGCCTCTGCCCACTAAAGAAACTCTAGGCATAGGCAAGGTATGACAGGAATCATTGCTTATAGATTCTGTGAAAGTTGACACCATAGGCTTTTTAGATACCATTGTAGTTTCCTCATATGCAGTCTTGCATACGGAATTAGAAGAATGCAGGAGGCCATGAACCCCAAGGCTTGTAGTATTTGCCTTGCAGATAGCTGGGTTTTTGTGGCCACTTGTTTGAAGTAGGTTGTCAAATGAATTTGTTTCTCTGGCGTGAGGAAAACCATCTGGGAAGTTGTATTCAAGCTTGCTCCCAGGAAATATAATTTGTTGACAGGGTACCAGGTGTGATTTCTTTTCATTTATGGTGTACCCCAGACAAGTTAGCACCCTTTGTACAAAGAACAGAAGATTCAAAAGTATGCCCTGGCTTTCTGCCTGAATTAGACAATCGTCCAGGTATGGGTATATTTGAATATTTCTTTGCCTGCAAAATGCAATAACTGGAGCTAGGCACTTTGTGAATACCCTGGGCATAGTAGATAAGCCAAAGGGCAATGCAGAGAACTGATAGTGCGTGTACGCCTGCTTTGAAGCGTAGGTATCTTCGGCAAGATTCCCTGATTGGGATGTGCAGCTATGCTTCCTTTAATTCTAGTGTTGCCAACCAGGCATCTTTGCCTAGCATAGGGAGCAACTGGTGAAGAGTCAGCATCTTGAATTTTGGAATCATCAAAAAGGTGTTTAGAGTAGACAGGTCAAGGATAGGACACCATGAACAGTCTTGTCTGGGTACCAGGAAAAGTCTTGAGTAGAAACCTTGTCCCTTTTCCTCTTCTGGTACCAACTGAATAGCCCCCATGCTTAAGAGAGAAAGTACTTTTTTCTGGGCCTCTGCCCACTGATTTAGGGGTAGGTCTGGCCACCCGATTGGTGTTGGTAATGAGTGGAAGTGAAATCTGTAATCCCTGGGACACTATATTTAAAACCCATTTGTCCTGGGTTCCCAGTTCTTTGCATGAAGAGCAATCTTTCCCCCCAAAGGGGCAGTCAGTTGAGAAGTGCTTGGAAGTTTTAAAAAGTCATTGAGACAGTTTATCATGGGGGGAGTTTTATTATTCCCAGATTTGGTAGTGGAGGCCCCCCCACTGCTTAGTCCTGTGCGTACCCTGGGACTAAAGCCTGGGAGCTCTGCTGGATCTGGGTTTGGACTGAGAAGGTCTGGAAGAGGCAGGAAATGACCAATTCTTGGAAGGCCAATGCCTACTAAACCTTGGAGGTTGCACTTGTAAAAAATTTTTTAACAGTTTGCATAGGTTTAGCTTTTTCCTCCATCTTTTTAAGAACTTCTTCTGCCTTGTTGCCAAACAGGCGGTCCTGGTTTAAGGTAGCATCCAGTAATTTTGCTTTAATATGATCTGGCAAGGATTGCTCCTTAAGCCAAGCATGCCTTCTAAGTACAGACCCAGTAACAGCAGCCCTGCAAGATGCCTCTAGTGAATCAAAACCGCACTGCAAAGTATGTTTTCCAACTTGTTCAGCTGAATGCAGTAAATCCTGTAAATCCTTATTTTCAGCACAATCAGGAATCAACATGAATTTCTGTTTAAGCAATCCAATAATATGCTGCTGATACTTTAACATATGAAACTGGCAGTTTAAGGCCCTAATGGCCAAAGTTGCAGAAGTGTATACCTTCTTACCCCATCTATCCAGCACCCTGGAGTCTCTATCAGAGGGGGTAGGATTTTTGGCAGTAGTAGCTTTAGCTTTAGGTCCCTGTGAAATGGTCTCAGGATCCGCAGTAGGATTTTTAAAAAGGAACTTGTGAGAGTCAGGTACCCTGTAATATCTATCAGGTTTTCTGGGAGCAGGAGGTAAAGAGTCAGAGGCCAAGCTAGATTCCGAAATGGCATCATCAACAATGTCTATTACAGGAGGTATGGCTAAAGGCCTGTGCTGGGGCAAGAGTAAGAAATCCTTAAGCCCCTTTTTAGAATCAGAGAAATCCTGACTTTCCCAACGAAAATGCTCCCTGAGAGTATGCAAGGTTTCACCAAAAGAGAAATCCTCTGGGGGGAACCAGTGGGAATAGAGTCCTCAGCATCAGAATCCTCACAGGTAGTAAATCCTGGTCATTAGAAGAAACAGAAAATTCAGAATCCTGGTCAGAAGTATCATAAGCAAACTCAGTCCTGGGTATCTTAAGAGGGGGAAGGCTGGCTTCCCCTGATTAAAGTAACAAGGTCTCCAGCCATTCTTATAATTTGTTTTTTAGGCATAAAGGCCTAACCATGCGGTCTGGGTGTCAGTTTCTAGGCATGGTTCGAGTTTTATGCCATGAAGAAGAAGAAGATGGCATTGGTTTAATATGTAAGTCAGTAGGCCTAAATACACCCTCAGAAGCCGGTGCCTGCACAGCGGCTCTGGACCCATCCAAGGTAGAGATATCCGCAGGTTTCATAGTTGAAGCATCGCACGGCATACCGGACTCCGAATGGGTCTCAGTAGAGGCATGCAAATCTGAAGTAACGGGTATCAGGGGCTGCGAAAGCGCCTCACTGAGTACCGGCGAACTGGCGACTGGCTTAGGAGAAGCATCGCTGGCAGCTTTGGACCTAGGTGGCCTGTCTCTGTCTTTATCTTTAAGTTTTTTCGGAATGTCGGTAGTCGGATGGCTTACCGAAGACATATCAGGATAATTGAACTGAGCATCAAAATATTTAGAAGCGAAAATATACCGACGGATAGTTTGCGGTTTAAATAAGACACAAAACCGACAGCGAGGTACGTCGTGGTCAGGGCCTAGGCAAGGAATACAGTACGAATGAAAATCTTTATGAGGTATTTGCTTTCCACAAGTAATGCAATTATTTACTTTTACTGGCATCGGTTTAGAGCAAGAAAAAGTTTCCTCAACGGGGTACTTAGCTTTTAGTTGAAGACTTTGGTTCTGAAACTCGAAAATGAAAATTTCAGGAGTCGGCCGACCGGCACTTGTAAACTGCTTCTGCTTCGGGCAATGCACGGCAAGAAAGACTGATGTAATAGCATTGGCTGCATGTTTTATACCCTGACGACACGAAAGAAGGGACAGCAACCGACGCAGGACCCAAGACTTTGTTAATCAGGCCGACTGAGAGCTACTGCAAACAGATAACCCAAATGTGATGACTGCAACAGTGAAACACAAAGAACATCTAGAAAAATGGCAGCTGACATAGACCCAAGAGCTTGTAACACTAGTTTTGCTGGAGGGGACAGACAAGACGATAAATCCTGCACCTGATTTCTCAATGATGTGATGCGATGAAGAGCTAATGATGCCACTCAAGTCGTAGCATCCAGCTGAGTTTATATAAATTCAGAGTCTGTACAGGAGTCAGCTTCAATTTAGCAAGGTTTATTTTAATGCTAGGGAGTTAGAGATCTGAAGCAAGTAATCCCTGGCTTGTAGAAGTTGATGCCTGGTTGGGGCTGTGAGGAGCCAATTGCTGAGATACGGAAACACCTGAAATCTTTTCAGCCTCTGAGTTGCCATGACTGCCATGCATTTGGTGAACACCCTGGGGGCTGCGGCGAGTCCAAAGGACAGTGCTCTGAATTGGTAGTGATTGGCTCCCGGCCAAAAGTGCAGGTGTCTCCTGGAGTATCTATCCATTTTGATGGGATAGTACACATCCTGGAGATCTACAGAGCACATCCAATCATCCTTGTGCAAAAGATGTAGGATGGACTGAATTGTAATCATTCTAAACTTTGACTTCTTTACATACACATTAAAATTATTTAGATCCAGAACTGGTCTCAGGTCCCGTTTTCTTTGGCACTAAAAAGAAGTGGGAGTAAGTTCTGAATCCTATCTGTTTGGGTAGGACCTCCTGGATGAGTATATTTTGTAGCAGCTTTTGAATTTCATGAGCTGCATATTCCCTCTGACTGAGTGGAACATCGGTGAGTTTCTTCCTTAGGACAGGAGGTGAAAGGGAAAAGGAGTATGTAGTAACCCCTGGATATGATTCTTAGCACCCCTTGCATTTCTTGTAATATTTATCCAGGCATCCACGTGCAAGGAAAATGACCCCACACTGCCTCCAGAGATGGAGACTAGGCAACACTTCAAGAGCGCTGACAGAGCCTATCAGAGAAAGAATCCCTGAAGCCCTTGTTTTGCAGACCCCTCGGTCTCTGGGGCAATATTTGCCAATGAAACTTCCTTCTCTGTCTCTGGGGAAAGTTTCCTCATACAAGTCCTGAAAAGGTCCCTTCCAGAACCACATTTTCTTACCACCTTGCTAGTTCCTACAGCATGAACACTGAGGGGTAGAAAACTTGATTACAATGGCAGACAGGGTCCTTTTCTCCTGCTCGCTGCCAGTGTGTCTTTCAGTGATGGCCCAAACAAGGAGAAGCCATCAAAAGGGGTGTTAACAGATGACACCTTGAAGGGTTTTGCAAAGTCGCACAGCCTCATCCAGGGAAGCCTCCTATTAGCTGTGCCTGGACTGGCTGCTCGTAAAGCACCCTGTGCTGTATGGGAGATCAGCCTCATTGATGAATTGGCAACAGACGAAAGAGTAGCCAGTTGAGGAAAAACCTTCTTAAGATCCTCCGCTGACATGGACTTGGACTGTTTGAAAGCTCCTTGATCAAATCTCTCTATAAACGAGTAAAGTGCGCCAGATAACTTAACAACCTCCGTGCGAATGTGGCTGAGGTGTAAATGTGCTTTCCAAATCTGTCCATCACTCTGGACTCCCTGTTCGGTGGATGGACAAAGGAGCTTTGTTCACTAGCTGCTTCTTAGTGGCCATTGCCACAACTACGGCATCAACTGGGATTCCTTGCTCCAGCGAGGTCCATCTGAACAGGGAACTAAAAACATATCAGAGCACTTGGGGATGGGCTTGACAGTATCCGGATGCTTCCAAGCCCGGGGGGAAACAATGTCAATAAGTTAATCTGCCCGGGGGGTCACCCAAGACGTAGATGAGCCAGCCCCGCAACACTCCAGGAACAAAAAATTCCTCAGGAAGAGAAGGTTTGGAGGACCACTAACCTTTCTGTTTGAAGATGTCCAGGATGGCCCCACAGGAGACATTGTCAGGTGGCAATCAGGGGGATCCTTCCCCCTACCTAATCAAAATCAGTGTCCTCTGTGACAGACTCCATAGGGAGTCTATGTGCCTCCTCTTACACATTCTCTTCCAAGGTACCTCTTCCACAGGGTGCTCTGGAGAGGTGTTGGAAGAAAGGGGGAATCCCCTGAGAACATGTGTGGAGGCTCCCCTGAGCTGGCTGATCCTGAGGAGCATAAATAATGGGCATAAAGCTTAGACCTGATGAGGGGTGAGGCATAACATCAGCGACTAGAGAGAACAATGCTCTATGCAAAGAGAAAGCCCTTTGTACTACATGGACGGCTGACAGACCCAGGGAAACCTCTCCCTCCTTCCTCAGAGCTAAAGCAGCCAAAGAAGGGAGGTCAGGGCAAACCTCAAATCTGAGCCATCCGGACAGAATCAGATCCAACTGTCCAGGGCCAAGGCACAAAGGGGAAGGTAAAGATCCAAAAAAGTGGGAACCAAACCCAATCCCTATGACCTGGTGCCAAACTCGTGGATTCGAGACCCCCCCCCCCTCTGGTATGAAGGTATAGCAGCAGGACTGGTCAGGGACACCACTGGAGTTGAGGAAAGGAGCTTCCTCAGATCTGATAGCAAACCTGTCAGGGATCCTGGGACTCCAAAACCACAGGTCGGATCAGAGGAAGAGACCGTATCAGTTGGGCAGGAGTGCTCATGGATCAGAGAGGGGACGGAGCTGGCAGATCCGCCATCTGGATCTGAGCCCTAAGGAATCTCCGCATCATCCTATCCATGTCTGCTTCTGTCAAGCTCCTTGAAGACCTAGATGATGATGTGGACGCTGGCCTAGAGTGCTTTGTCGGCATTTGAAATAACTGGGAAGGCACAGCCGGAGACACTGGCTTCAAAACAAATTCTGGCATACGATCTCTACTTGTCAGATCCAAGGTTCTTGGATCAGAGAAAGAGGTGGTCAGAAGGGGAGAACTGGTAGTAGGGGCTGAGCCAGTCGATCAGAGGGCAGCCCGATAGGCCGGGTCCAAGACCTTTTGCAACTTTTCAGACAGTCCCTTGGAAGTTTTTGGAGATTTGGGATGGTGTCTTTTCCTCAGCTCTGAAACTACTTGAGATTGTTTTGAGGGGGTTTGAGCCGCAGAAAGAAGTAATCCTTTTAGGATTAGCTTGTTTCTATGCTAAAAGAGGGCCCATGGATTGAAATCCAGATGCGATGCTCCTAGACTGTATACACACTTCTTGGGGGCATTAGAATTAGGAATCTTATGCCCATAAGAACTGCATTTCTTAAAACCTGTAGGTTTCTAAGAAACAGGTTTCTCAGACATGGTAGGCAGCAGAGAGGCAGTAAACCCTTAAGAAGAAAAAGGGGTTTTGAACAATACAAAGTTTAACCAGCAAGGTTAAATTTTAAACTACGGTAATTTTAATCTGAAAAAGGAAACTATTTTTTCTTTCCTTACATTAAAGAGTCGAAATATATAAGTTTAGAAGGAAACCTGGGGAAAATAGAGCACCAGTCAATTATCACCAGTGGTACAAGCAAAGTTACGGGAACTGTAAAAGGGAAGAAAACCCTAACGCCTGTCTACCGCTGAGGGAGGAAGGAAAGTTGGAACTAAGTTTGAACACATTTATAAGGAAAAAAAAACGGTACTATAATTAACAGAGAAAAGGTTCAAAAAAGTTCAAAAAGACATTCAACACTTGGAACTGGATCATTCATCTTGCAGTTATGGTGGCAAATGAGATCTGGGGAGTTAGAGACAGAGCACATCATTGTGGGTAGATGGAGGAATTTGAGAATTAGAGCCGAAGTCTTGTATAAGCGGCCAAATCAGATCCTAGACCCATTCATGAGGACGAATGAAAAGGACAACATCAGATTTACCTTTATCCAAATAATATATCAGTTGTCTATGCAAATCCAAGGTGTGAAGAACCTTCTCAATGGTAGAAAAGAAAAAAGAAGAAAGATGAATAGACTGATTAATGGACAACTCATTAGCCATCTTGGGCACAGAAAAGAAGTTATGTACTTACCATAACATTTTATCTGTGTTGTCCATTTTCATTCTTCCTCAACTGATGGGTTCAGATCTGATCCTCGGGTCAACTTCGGCTGTTACTAAAGCTCGTGGTAACCAAAACCTCTCGAGCTTCTCCTTTACTCATAATGCACCAATCCTAATTTATCTCAGATCTTGTTTGCTAATTTTTTACCAGAAAATAAATGTTTAACATGCATAAATACAGAAGACGTAAAGAAGCATGTGCTCAGAATAGGAGAAACTATATCTGGAGCTCAGTACAAAGGACAGTGATGTTCCACTAACAGCTCATTTATCCAGAAGTTTGTGAATAGAAAAGATTGGAGTTTGCAGCAGGGAAGTTGAGGAAGAATGAAAATGGACAACACAGATGGAACTTTATGCTAAGTACATAACTTCTTTATCTGATGTTGTCAATTTTCATTTTAGTAGGGTAATATTGGATTTTAAATTATTATTTTTTTTAGAAAAAAGCATTTGCAATTAATTTTTAATGATCAGGGAAGGACAAATATGAGAAATGATGTATTAACTAGAAGTATTTATAATCCTTTGCACCCCCAACTTAGGAATTGTGAGTTAGTGCTTGAGAATGAATTAAGTCACGCAATTAATGGGAATAAGGTAGTTTCCAATTTAACTAGAGAAGAGAGGGACTTACTGGAAGAATTTAGGAATAATAAATTAAGGGTTATGAAGCCGGATAAGGGGGAAGGAGTCGTTTTTATGGATAATATAATTTATGAAGGAATGATGATGGAAATTTTTTGGGACAATACTAAATATACTGTGGTATCTTTGAACAAGATAAATATAGCTTACAAAAGAATTCTGTATGTCTGAATGATTTGCTGATGGAGGGGATCGTAGATTTTGATACTTGACATTTTTTACATGTAAATTAAACTAGAGTTCGCTCTTTATTTGGTATTCCTAAGGTGCACAAAGATACCAACGACCCCCCCCCCCTTTAGACCTACTGTATCTGCGGAAGGCTCTGTTATGGCCTCACTAGCCAAATACTTCCAGTAAAGTGCCGTTTTCACCTGCAGGAACAGTGTAGGGCCGCTCGTGCACGTGAAAACGGCACTTTCCTGGATCGCAGACATTTTCCATGCAGAAACTCTCTATGATGGGGACAAACATCTTGACAGATTCCTGGGACTTGTTAAAGAAAGTCGATAGTGATTTATATACTGATAATTTGATTTTTATTACTACAGATGTTGATCTATTTACCTCAATACCACATGATTTGGGACTAGAATGGTTAGAGGAAGTTTTAAGTGTCTATAGTGAGTTATCTTTTAATGAGATTCGTACTTGTTTGTTTTTAAATGGAGCTAGTGTTGAAAAATAATTTTATTTTCTCGACGGTGAATTCTTCCAACAACTTAGGGGTGTTGCAATGGGGGCTAATTGTGCATGCACGTATCCAAATATCCTTTCTCGTTGGGAGCAGAAATATGTATTTAATTCAGAATTTAAGGATTGTTGTAATTTGTACAGCCACTTTTTGAATACTTGTTGATTTTGGGTGGATTCTGAAGAAACGTTTTTAATTTTTTTAATTATATAGCTAGCACTATCACTTTTTTAAGATTCACTTAAGAGATAGAACACAATGAAATGAGGTATCTGGATATTAATATTTTGAAACGCAATGCTTAAGTTTAAATCCAACGTACATAGAAGAGAGACCTTTTTGAATTCCCATTTATATTACACCAGTGCTCACCCTTTTCATCAGAAAAGAGGTTTGGTGAAGGGCCAATTGGTACGGGTGAGTAAAATGATTACAGAGTATGAGGACTTTAGGGATGAGTGCCAAATTTTAATAAATATGTTCAAAGCAAGAGGTTATCCTGAGAAATTATTGGTGGAAGTTTATGAGGAAGCTTTGGAAGGGAGAAAACCAAGGTCTGCCCCCTACTAGGGAAGGGGCTAGGGAGTGCGGTCCAGAACATTTTGATCACAAATGTAATGCTTATGAGGGTGCCTTAGTTATTACATATGATGGGGAAGCTAGGTTGGTCAGAAATGTAACAGAAAAGGAATAAGTGAAGTTTGCTACTATTTCAGTCCTAAATTTAATTTCTGAAAGACCTTTTAAGTGTATTTATAGGAATGGTCTTAATATTAAAAATATTTTGGAAAACAAAACAAGGGAAGATAGGCACATATAAATGTGGGGGGTTTCATCAGTGCCGGTATATAAAGGAGGGTGACATTTTATATTTAAATAGCAGAGACAGGTTTATTAGAATTAAGGGTTATGCCAATTGTAATAGTGGTGGAGTTTACATCGCTTTATGTAATAAATGCAATGCATTTTATATGCGTAAAACTGAAAGAAAGTTTAGACTAAGAATTTACGAACATAGGTATGACACAAAGAAAAACAACTTGAATGATGCATTATTTAAGGGGTTCCTACTGCATGATCGAAAATTGTAAACTGTGAAACCATATTGAGCGAACCCGATTGGTCGAAACGTCATGCACGTAACACGGAAATCACCGTAGGGAATATTTTCCCTTTACTTCAATGCAGTGCGATCTCGGAGTAGGACTATTTAAGTAGCGGGGGTGTGGGGTTGCAGGGGGGCTTGCCCTCCTGCCTACAGTGTTTAGCTAAGTATAGTTTTTTTATTTTTATTTTTTTATTATATTTTCAAAATTTCAAACATCGACCATATGGTGTTTGATGTTTGAAACTTTTGAAAATATAATAATATAGACCCTTACTTAAGCATACCCTGACCTGTTGTGGGAGCAGACTAACTTTTTTGTAATTTAAACAGTTCCTTTTGATTTGAGAGGTGGTCCTTAGGAGACTAGACTAGAGTATAGGGAACTGTATTGGAAGATTGTCCTTGAAGCCAACAAGCACCCTGGTTTAAATGATACTGTCTCTCTGGTACTAGTACTTAAGATTAGATCAACTAAACTTTAAAAAGTTCATGGTTTGGCCAATAGATGGTAGTGTGGAATAATGAAAGACGTATTGCAAATACTCTTTTTTTTAATATACACAAAAAATTGTTTTGTTTTATTATTATTTTAATGTTTTGTTTCCTTGACCATCAATAATTTATTAGATGTTGGATGGACCTACAATATTGGTTTTTAGGATGATTATTTATACAGGTATTTTAATACTTACATGTTTATTTCTTTTCCCTGATCTTGTGCACAGTGATTTTTTGGTTTGTAAATAATGACTGGATAATTCGTTTACTGGAGAGCTTAATGGATTTATCAAAGGTGGTGTTACATAGTACGCTCACATCTGATGAAGTTTGTTTATAAGACAAAAATGCTGTGAAACGTTAAACATCCGTGTGCGTATTTTTGTATTATTTTATTGTATTCTACTACAAGTGTCACGTTCGGTTTTGGATTGTGGTCATCCTTCCAGAGTGCCTTTCTATTGTGTTTACTAGACTTCTTGATTGACAACTTTATCCACTTTGTTTTGTACATTGATATGCAAGTTGGCCTCTTCTGAGGGACCAAGTGCCTTGGACTGTTTTCCCCAGAAAATGTCCCCACCCCAACTGAGAAGAGTCAGTGGTCACTATGGTCTTGGTCTGAGAGGGGATGAGTGGAAGGCCTTGTAGAACCTGATCTGATTAAATCCACCAAGTGAGATCTCTCTTGCATGTCTCAGTGATCCATATTTGGGATAACATGGATTGGTAAAGTATCAACCACTGAGTTGCTAACATCTACTGGAGAATACTCATAAAATCTGGCTAAAGGTACTAGTGTTATTGTGGCAGACATTGATCCTAGAACTTGAAGGACCAAGCGGACTGAAATCTTAATACTGCAGATAATTTTTTTAACCTGTGATCGTATAGTTTGTACTCCTGATGGAGGCAGTGAAGCTATCATTGACTTTGCCTTGAAAACTGCTCCTATGCATTCCAAATTTTGACTTGGTTCTAGTTGAGACTTGTTGTAGTCTATGTTTTTTCCTAGATGAGAACAAGTCTGAAGAACCCGATTTCAATTAATGCCTGGTCAGGGTGGTAATGAGCTAGTCGTCTAGATATGGAAACACTCAGAATCCCTTCAGTCTCAAGTGAGCTGCTACTACTGCCATGCATTTGGTGAAAACCCTGGGGGCTGTGATGAGACCAAAGGGCAGAACTCTGAACTAGTAGTGAGTGGCTCCCAACTGGATGCGTAAGTACCATCTGGATTGTCTGTTCATCTTTATGTGACAGTACGCATCCTGAAGATCAATAGAGCACATCCAGTCGCCCTTGCCCAGCAAAGGGAGAATGGACTGAACTGTGACCAGCCAAAACTTGGTATGTTGAGCTAACTTGTTCAAATTGCTGAGTTCCAAAATTTGTCTCCAGTTCCATGTTTTCATTGGCACTAAAAAGAACCTTGAGTAAGTTCCATATTCTATTTGACCTGGTGGGACCTCTTGGATGACTCTCTTTTTATCAGCTTTTGTATCTGAATTGCTGCTTCTTCTCTCTGACTGGGTGGAATATTGATTTTTCTTGAGATTGGAGGCAGAAGAGAAAATGGTATTATATAGCCTCTGGATATAATTTTCTGCACCCAAGTATCTTTTGTTATGTCTAGCCATACTCTCTGGTGCAGGCATAATCAACTCCCAATTGCCTCCAGAGGGGGGTAATCAGGCCTCTTTTCAGGAGTGTTGGCAGGGTCTGTCCAAGAATCGATCTCTGGACCCCTGGTTTTGCAGGCCTCCTCTGTTGCAGGGGCACAGGGTTGACCACTGTAGTTTCCCCTCTGTCCCGGGGAAATTCCTTCATGGGCATCCTGGAAAGGACCCTTGGATTTCCTGAACTCCATCTTTCGACCACCTCGCTGTTTCCTTGAAAACGATCTATAAGAGGTCAAAAAAGTATGCCCACTGCAGACAGAGTCTTTCCATCCTTTTCACACCAAGATAAAGTTTCTTTCACTGTGGGGTTGAACAAGGAAGTGCTGTCAAAAGAAGCATTGATGAATGATGACTTGAAGGCCTCCTTAAAAATCAAATCATATAAGCACATCCAGGCATGTCTCCTGATGGAAATGTCTGAACCTGCTGCCCTTGAGGTTCCTTCGACTACATGCAAAATCAACCTCATGGATGAATTCGAAAAAGACTGCAAAGTAGCCAACTGAGAAGCCACAGATGCTTGGACCTCTGCAGAAACGGATCCAGACAGGGTATTTGAAAGTTCTTTGATAAAATCCCTCTGTAACCTCATAAAATGTATCAAATAATTCAGCAAACTTCGAGCAAAGGTGGTTGAAGCATAGACATGCTTCCCAAACCTGTCCATCGTCTCAGATACCATGTTAGGGGGATGAACAGTGGAACTCTGTTCAAGCCCCTTTTTGGTGGCCACCTCCATGACTATGGCATCCACGGCCACCCCTTTAACCAAAAACTCTCTCTCTCTCTCAAAGGTGGTGCCAGAATCTTCTCCGGTCTTCTGGGTATGGGTTCAACTGTGTCAGGTTCCTTCCATGCCTGCCGACAGACCAACTCAATAAGCTCATCAGCAGGCAGAGTAACCCCGGAGGTAGACAGGCAAGTACTGAAAGCCTCTAGGAATATAGACTCCTCAGATGAAGAGGTGCTGGGAGTCCAACCACCTCACTGTTTTAAGATTTTAAGGATGTCTCCAAATTAGACATCTTCTGGAGGTGATTGTGGGAACCTTTCACCTTCATCAAAGTCCGTATCCACCGTGACCAACTCTTGTGGAGAGTCCAAGTGTTTCCTCTTGCACTTCTTCTTCCAAGGGACTTCCTCGGTGGGGAGTTCCAAGGAGGTAATGGAAGAAATTGTAATACCCTGCTGGGAAGCCTGCGGATCTCAGACTGGCTGTCCCTGTGGTAAAGAATGATGAGGCTCTAAGAGTGGAGGCATCAGGGTAGAAGGTTGAGGATACAAGGGGGTCAGATCTGTCTATACTGTTGGAGCACAGAATACCCTCTTCTCCACCTCAAAGGCCGATCACCTCAGAGAGGAAGATGAGCTCAGCGCCAAGAAGGCAAGCTTCTGGACTGCTGTCCTCCCCTGCTCTGAAGACAATCTTCCCGAGAAGGAAGCCAAAGCAAAGCTATCCAGTGCAGAGGCTCCAAGGGGCAGAGATGGCTCCGACAACTTTGGAGTTGACTCCAATACCTCTGATCTGACAGAGAAGTTTCAGCTCTGACAGTCATCAGGATCCGAAAAAATATGAACCAGAGCATTCAGAGTAAGCTTCAGATACGAAGATAAAACTATCTTCAGATCTGAGCGGCTCGGATCCAGGGACTCTGAAACCACTGAAGAGATCAGTGGAAGAGGTTGCAGTAGGGGTGTAGTTGATGGATGGGTCTCCTGACCCGATGAGGCAGAAGCCAGCAAGACACTCATATGAATTTGCACCGAGATGAACTTCTGCATAATTTTTTCTATGTCTTCTTCAGTCAAACCTCTGGATGAATGAATTGAGGCAACAGAAGGAGACTTGGACCAGTGCAGCTGCAAATAAGGTGAAGGCATTCTGGAAGGTACAGGGTCAATTGAAGATTGTACTAGGTCCTTGGGAGAACTATAGGATTTGAGGCAGTCTGACCCGATTGCTTTCTCAATGGATCTGAGAAAGTCAGATCCGTGGCTTTTTTCTTCCTCAGATCTCAGGGTAAGGAACTCTGGGACTTTCTCGGATACAATTTAGGTCTTTTCTTAAATGGTTACAAAGCTGAGATGGATGAAGTAGAAGGCTTTGGAGACGAAAGCTTTGTCTCTTTAGTTTTGCTTTTGGGGGAATGAGACCCAGATATAGCTTCTCCAAAGCAAGATGGCAGTAAACCTTTAATTATTAACTTATTTTATTTTTATTTATTTATTTTAGATTTGTTGACCGGGCTAGTCTAGCTGGATATATGTCCATTTTCAGTAGAGGCCCGGGGAGAAAAGCTCCAATATAGGCAATAGTAACATAAGAATACATTATATGCAATAGTAACATAAAATACAGTACATTATTTTAGATTAGAAGATACTAACTTATACAGAGTAGCTTAGTAAAACTTGTGATAACATTGGATACAATATATTATTGTAGATCAGACATACAAACTAATACTTAGAAGTTTAATAACATTATAAGTTTAACTGCAATATAAATGTAAAAAAATATAGACAGGTAAAGATAAGTTAGTACAGAATAGGGCTAGCTCTTTAGAGTACGAAAAACTCTTCTAAAGTATTAAGAAGGAAGTGTCAGTGAATTACTAGTTGATGGTTAGCTTAGTAGTAATAAGGGTTTGTTAGCTAGAGATAAATGGAAGATAGACATAGTAAAAACAACAGAGCAGATAAGTGTAGGGAGAGGGATATTAGTCAGGGTTAGAGCAGGGACATAGCCAGTTTGCATTAAGATATTCTTTAAGATATTTTTTGAAACTTAGTGTGGAAGAAAGAGATGAGAGTTCATAGGGAAGAAGGTTCCAGGTTTTCCCCACTGTATTACAGAATAATGAGTCCCCAGCTTTGTTGTAGGATTTCAGAGTGGAAACTAAAAGCTTATTAGCTGACCATAGTGTTGCAAGATTCTTGTAAGGGGTAATCAGATTAGTGAGTACTGGAGTATTCTTAGGATGGTAAAGGATCTTTTGGGTGATGGTAAGTTGTTGACAGAGTAGTTGATTCTGAAGTTCTAACCATCCCAGTTGTTTGAGGATGCGACAGTGGTGGGTTCTAAATGGGGCACCAGTGGCAAATCTGGCATTGTTATTATAGCAGGTTGCAAGTTTGTTAAGGTTGGTTTTAGATAGGTTGGTATAAATAGGTGAGGCATAGAGCAGGGTCGAGATAAGGTGGGTCTGGGCAATAGTAGTTCTAACTACTGGAGGAAGGAAGGGTTTTGATCCTATAAAGGGAGCCTAGCTTTCTGTTGACTGATTTTATAGAAGTATTAATATGAGCATCATAGCTAAGGTTGTGGTCTATTGTAATTCCTAAGAGTTTGGGTATAGGGTTGGGAGATATGTTAGTTCTATTGTAAGAGGTTACCGTAAAGTGAATTAGTGGTGACTTTTGTGTAGGAGTAAAAAGCCACAATTTCGTTTTTGGGGGGGTTCAGGAGGAGGCAATTTTGCATGAACCAATTTTCAACACTGTTAAATACTATTTGGGTAAGGGTGTGGAGTGAGGATATGGAATTTGCAGAACATATTAGTGTTGAATCATCTGCATATTGTATACAGGTGGCTTGTGGAATTTTAGAATTACGATCATTAATAAAAATTGAAGAGAGAAGAGGGCCTAAAATAGAGCCTTGAGGTACTCCAATGGTAACAGGGAGGTGTACAGATAGATTATTATCCCAGAGCACTACTTGCTGTCTGTTTTCTAAATAGGACTTAAACCATAGTAATGCCTGTGAATCAAGTGATAAGGCTTTAAGCTTATCGACAAGTAGGTGATGGTTAACCATGTCAAAGGCTTTAGAGAGGTCAATAAATAAAGCAGAGGATAGAGAGTTGTTACGGTTTTTGTTTATACAGTCAGAAAAAGATAGGAGGGCAGTGGTGGTACTATGGAAAGGCCTAAAACCATGCTGACAGTCTGCAAGTAACTTGTTTTGGAGAAGATGGTCAAGTAGTTGCCGTTGGATGCATTTTCCCATTATTTTTGCTATTGGAGAGAGTAAGGCTATTGGTCGAAAGTTAGAAAATTCAGTAGAGTTACCGCCCTTATGCAGAGGGATGATGTGGGAGACTTTCCAGATTTGGGGGGGGGGGGGGTGGATCCCTCTGGAATTGTTCTATTTATAAGGATAGAAATTGCATAGGATATGGCTTTTCCTGCTATTTGCAGGTATTCAGCTGAGGGGGTACAAGGTTTGAGTTTTTGAAGGAGGGTGCGAAGGAGGGATGTTGGAACCGGTTGTAAATGAAAGGAGGGAACTAGGCTACTTGTAGAGGATAACTGGCTTGTGCTAACAGGGGGTAGTGAGTTGGCTAGACATTGAATGGCTTCAGTAAAGAAGTTGTTAAAGGCATCAGCAATATGCTTAGGATTATTGTGAGGGATGCCTGATGGTGCAGGTGTTTTGGAGTGCCCTGGCTGAAGGAGTTTATTAATGCCTGACCAAAACTTTTGTGGTTTGTGCTGGTGGGTTTGTTGGAGGAGAAAGTAAAAGTTTCTTTTGTCAAGCAGTATACACTTTTTGGTAGCATTTCTTAGCTGCTTAAAGTTTAGATGGTCTGTTTGGTTTTTAGAAGCTCTCCATTTGGCCCATATTTTATTACGTAGGAGGATCTTTTGCCTTGTATTATTAGTGAGCCAATGAGCAATTTTAGCCCTTATCCGGGTGAAGTGAGCGGGGGCATGGTAGCCTAGGATTTGTAGGAATTTTGTGTTGAAGTAAGACACTGCTTCATCAAGTTGGAGACATTTTAGTGGTGCCAAGTCACATGCCTTAAGTTAATTTTGGAAGCTTTCTGGGTTAAAGTATTTTTTGAACGTGATTTGAACATGAGGTTTTGATGATATTTGGATTGGGGATGTTGATTTTTTGTTTAATTATATAGGTCAGTGAGTGATCACTAATGTCATCTGGAAGGGTACCTGGTTTATATGTATGGGAATGGCTGTTAATAAGGATCCAGTCGAAGGTGCTTTCTTTACTGTTTGGTTTATGGATTCTAGTAGGGTGGTCATTACTTGAGAAAAACCATATAGATTTATGTGGGTGGTAGGATTAGGGGAGTTACAGGTAGTCCAGTCTATGTTAAAGTCGCCTATCACTATTGTTTCATGAGGTAGGTGAATAGAGAGGCAACTGAGGATATTTTCAAAGGTATTGATGTTATTTCCAGGAAGAAGATAGGAACAAATTATATAGATAGATTTACAGTTATTGATTTGAAGTTTAGCAGTAAGGGTTTTAGTATTAGTATCTGAGGGTAGGTGCACATTGAAAGTTGTGACCTGAAGTTTTGATTTATAAAGAATGGCTATTCCACCACCCTTGTTTGTTTTCCGGTCATTTCTCAGAATGTTATATCGAGGAGGGGTAATTTCATGGTCCTGAGTTGTAAGCTTCAGCCATGTTTCTGTAACACACAGAATGTCAAAAGAGTGCACTTCTAAGAGTGCATGAAGGTGTGTTACTTTACTGTTTAAGCTGTGGATGTTGAGGTGGGCTATCAGGAGAGAGTTAGAGGGTCCTTTTGGGGTATACGTAGTAGAGGGAGGTTGGTTCTGTGGGTCAATTGTAGTTTTATTATTGGGACCAGGGTTTGGGTGAATGTCACCATCTAGTAGGGGGTGTTGTTGAGGTCTTTGTATGACCTTTAGGATTTTATTATAGTTATTTAGAGATTTCCTGTTTTGGAAGTAAGTAATATGAATTGGTCTGTGATACTTTGGAAGTATGTAGATAGAAGTGGAGGTTATGTTTATGTGGTTAAGGGAGTCTACTTGAGAAACTGATAGTGTTTGCTGGTGGGGATGGAGATGTTCTGTGAGTGTGTAATGTTCATAAATGGTTAGAGTATAGGGTATAGCTAGAAAAGCTAGAATAATAATTAAGAGTAATAGGTTTATGTATCTAGTCTTATGTGTTGAGGCCATTAGGAGGAGCAGGATAAGAGTTAAGAGTAAAGGTGAGGGATAGAGAATGATCTAAGCTATAAAATAGGTAGCAGGAGGAGAGAATGTGGGAGAGAGGTCTAAAGTTATAACAGTGGAAGTAGGAGGGGAGAAAGTAGGGGAGTGGTTGTGAGTAGTGTATTGTTGCTTTAAGGAGAAGTAGCAAGTAGTGAGGTACTTAATGAGCAGAAGTCGGAGATTGGGTGATGGAGGGATGGGGTGTGGTCATAGAAGTATAAAGTTAACTGCACTGGGGGTGGGTGGAATCTGGGGGTAGGGTAGGGGAGCGGAGTGAGCCCGCAGGGTGAACAGAGCAGGTACAGCCAAAGGGTGGAGGAGCTACAAATAGTAACAATAAGAAACTGCATGTAGCAATGGCTACAGCAGAAAGGTAAGTGTTAGAACGCTTGTTTGCCTTAAAAAAAAAATCAGGAGAAAAAAAGTATAGAGGGCAGTAGAACAAGTGTGGAATAGGAAAAAGAGTAAAGACTATCAGAGTAGGGGGAAACAGAGAGGGGCTTGCTATCTAATTGACTAGCGATTGAAATATATTCAGAGAAAGAGCATATAGAAGAAGTGTAGTGCCACCTAGTGGCGACAGGAGAAAACGACACCAGCGATACCTACTTTACTGAAGGAAGTCTAATTAGGCATAGGGAGACAATGAAAGAAAAACCTGGGAGGGATGAGGGGTACAAGGGGCTGTGGTCGGCTGCTTTCACGCGGAAGGCAAGATAAACTCACTTAAGTTAAATGGCAACTATACAGAATACATATATATTTTAGTAAAGTTAGCATACACTGAGCCTTCTTTGGATAAGGTAATAAGCAGTCTGAAAGGCACGTTGCGTGGTAGTGGTGTCTTCACCAACTGTCAGGACATGGCATTCCTTAACAGAATAGTTTCTGGAATTTGTTTAATGTCTTGTCTTGGGAAGAAAAAGTGAGGGAGCACCCGGGCAGGAGTCTGTAAAAAAATAAGAGAAAGCACAAAATCTCAAACAAAAGTAATGAAATATGGGGGTTGCAGAAGGAGAAGAAAGGATAGAGGTACAGAAACCAAATTATTAGAATAGGAAGGGCCATTCGCTACACCCACCTAAGAGATATGGCAGAGCGAAAGCACTGCGAGTACAGCCCCACACTTTTGCCACACACATGCAATACAGTGAACAAGGCTAGGTATCCAGTAAAGGTAGAGTAGCAAGTATACGAGAAAGAAGAAATTAGATAGTGACAAGTGTAGTAGAAAAAATTACAAGCAGTAAGTTGAAATTTAAAAGTTAAATAGTGACAAGAGAAATGGGGAAAATAACAAGCAAACAATTGTAAGCAGCAACAGTTCAGTTCACAGGGATACTCGACTTAAAATGGTGCTTTATCAGTAACACAGACACTAATTAGCCACGTGAGCATTTACTGCAACGTATTCAACACTATCTCTATAGAAGCCATTCCTGCATCATAATAAACATAAAACTAAGTCTACAAAAGAAAAAAGTTGTATTAAGCATCACAGTTAAGTAACTACAATTTAACACCATACCTTTCTCGTTCTGTCTCTTAATGAATTAGTAGCAAACCGAAATCAAAGGAAAGCAGTTTGGCCATGCATAGTAATGAGGTAGAGACTGTTTAGTGCTATGCTTTACAGTCTAGTTCTGTTTCTAAATGTGCAGACAGCATACCACAATTTACCAATTAAGAAAATAAGTATTCAGCAGAATAACAGTTTAGTGGCGACAGTGTATTTCCACACTATTAAAAACTAATGCTCACAATCGGAGCTGGTAATTCAATATAATACTGGTAATCATCAGACTACAAGTAGTGTAAGGCAGGAGATATGTAGATATTTAGCAAATTATTCACATGCAGGTTCTCAATCCACTCAGAGGCAAGCGGCAAGGGACAGAACTAGTGCATGTTAAGACCAGTGTTACACAAAACAATATAGAGCGTGTCTCCAAGCAAACACCCTCAACCAAAGCCCTAGGGTTGAAACTATGATAGACTGAGCAACCTTCTTGCAAACGTTGAGGCCCAAGACAGTAAACACAGTATGTGTGGACATCTGATAACTGCAGCTTATGCACACACTTGACACACTTTTTAAATCCAGCAGGGCCTTTTACCACCACTATATTAGAAGTACTGAAAAAGATAACTAATATAGATTTTCTTTTTTTTTTAAATAGAGAAGGTAGAAAAAAACAACTATGGGACTAAAAACTACACGACAGTGTGGAAAGTAAAAGGGAAAAAAGAGAAATCACTAAGGAAGAAGAGACAGGAAGAAATTACCAACAATGGCAACTGAAAAGATGCAGAAAAACTTAACAGTATAAGGGATACATAATACGCAAGATCCTAAAATATCAGAAAACACTGGCAATATTAGTAAAAAAATAAGGTTTTTAACACTCAAAGGTCACACTTATCTGAAAAAGCTCAAGAGCTACTCACAAAATAGTAGAAAACCAAAGAAGAACCGACCAGCAGAATGTGAGCAATCCAAAGGACACCAAGTTTATTGAAGTTAAGCGCTTTCCTCTCTACTGCAGAGACTTCCTCAGAACAATATTGCACAAAAACCCAACCAAATATATACCCACCCCTCAATTAACCATTCAAAATTGTGCCAAAAATGTTAAAGCAATATATACACATCAAATTACAGCAGTAAAAATATTGCATGTAGCAAATAAAACTATATAAATGTTACCATAAAATGTTATAATATGTTAATAAATTGCTAAATAAAATCCACGTTAACTTTACTAACCTAAAATTCGATCAAGTGCACATCTGTAATGCACCTGTTCATCCAGCACTAACTGATGTAAAACCAAAAATTTAAAATCATGTGTTGGATTTTCATTGATATGTCTATACAAAACACTGGTAACCCTACAATGTCTGATGTCAACCAGATGTTCACCTATTCTTAATTTAAAATTTCTACAGGTTTTCCCAATGTAGAAACTAGAACATTTTCCACATTTAGCCATATACACAACATTTTTACTATTACAATTGTAGTGGCCTCTAATATTGATAGTCTTCAATCAAGAGCTAGGCTGACCATGTCTTCTCACAAAAGTGGCAAACAAGATCTGAGGTAACTGAGGGTTGGTGCATTATGGGTATGGGAGAAACTTGAGAAGTTTTGGTTACCATGAGCTTTAGTAACGGCCCAGTCTGATTCAAGGATCGAATCCAAAACCATCAGTTGAGGATAGAATGAAAACTGACAACATCAGATCGAATGATTAATACGAAGAGACACTCTGTCTCTATGAAGAACTAAGAAAGGAGAAACAGACTGAAGTTCAGACACACACTTTGTTGAACTGAGGGTAAAAAGAAGAACAGAATTCCAAGTACAATGTTGCAAGAAAACTGAAGAAGCCGTCTCAAAAGCAGCCAAGTCAATTTTCCAAGTCCAAAAATGAGGTCCCAGGAAAGCAGAACTGGATTCCTAGGAGGCCTAATATAAGAAATGGCTAGACCTCAAATCTAGGGGCCAGAGGAGGAGTCAAGGGCAAGAAAGCAGAAATTGCTGATAGATGAGCTTTCACTGAAGAATATGCTAACCCAACATGAATCATATCACACACATAAGAGAGAACCAGAGGAACCTCCACAGATAGGGAATACTGATGGTGACAGGCACCAGACAGAAACTGTTTCCATTTGGACATATATGATTTCCTGGTAGTAGGCTTCCTGAAATTCCTGCAAGACCTGAGGCACATCCTCAAAAAAAAGAGATGCCTAAAAGGGATTAAAATTCTATCACCCACATCATCAGTGGAGTGGACAAGTGAAGCTGGATAAGAAACCCCTCGTCTTGAGTGAGAAGATCCACTCGGTGAGGTAACTTGTGGTGACTGCCACTGGCAAAGTGAGAAAGAAGGGGAAACTAACACTGTCTGAGCTAAAAGGGAGCCACTAGCAAGATTTTGGGAGTGTCCTGCCTGATCTTGTGCAAGACTCATGGTAACAGAGAAAGTGCACAAAAACATTCCCCTCCAAGGAAAAGAGACAGAGTCCACTTTCCAAGCCAGAGGACTTGGGACTCTGGAGCAGAACAGAAGAAGTTGTCTGTTCAAAGGGGAAGCAAAAAGATCTACCTGTGGAATACCCCATACACCACCGGTGGACAATGTCCAGAAACACATCTCTGTGAAGCATCCACTCGTGAGCCTGTGTGCTGAACCTGCTCACATAGCCTACCACTAGACTGTGCTCCAAGGAAATGTAAACTGCTCGATACTGAACAGGTAGATCCCAGACCTGAAAAGCTAATCTGCAAAGAATGTAGTATCCTGTACCCCCTTTCATTTTGACACGCCACATCACTGTGATATTGTCTGTGAAAACATTAAGGAGCCTGGGATGAAAGAGGAAATGAAAAGCCGGAAGAACCAGAAGCAGAGTCCTCATCTCCTTTATACTGATGTGGTCCAACCTCTGATGAAGAGGCAAGAGACCCTGAACATTGAGAGACAAAGGAGGCCTCTTCCCCTGCCTGAGGCATCTGTAAAGAGCTCTTAAGTTGGGACTGGAGCCTGGAAAGAAAGTCCCGGGTTGACAGAATCTTGATGACTTCACCACTGAAGTCTGAACGTGAGACGAGTAAGGAAGTGGACTGGGAAGTCTAGGGGGGAGCAATGTTGAAGCACACTGACTTGAGATACGACTGTAACATTCTCATGCACTGCCTGGCCAGAGAATGCATGGGAATGGTGGAAGCCATTGACCCGAGGACCTTGAGAAATAACCTGGCCATGACTGAAGCCAGAGAAATAGACTGGAAAAAAGTAGTAAGAGACAAGGCCTCGGGGGCAGGCAGACAGCCCAGCATGGGGAAGACCTGAAGCCTGCAACCACTGAAAATATGATCCTGTGAAGCGGGGGGGGGGGGGTCAGTGCTGATTTCTGAAAGTGTATAGTGAACCCCAGACTATGCAACAGGAAAATAGTAAACTGGAGATCCTGAAGCAAAGCACTAGGGGGAAAAAGCTTGAATGAGCAGATCGTCCAGATAAAGAAAGATCTGAACTCCTCTCATCCTACAAAAGGCAATGACAGGAGCAAGGCATTTGGTGAACACCTTTGGGGCAGGCAGAAAGGCCAAAGGGCAAAGCAGAGAAATGAAAATGCAAGGAAGAAACACAGAAATGCAAAACTTTCCTGAAAAGGGGATGGACAGGGATAATGTACGCATCCTTGAGATCAAGAGAGACCAGAAAGGCCTGGAGTAGAAGAACATGAAAAAGTCTGAAGAGGCAATACCCAAAAAGAAGGAATCTTGAGAAAGGTCCAGAACTTGCCTGCAAGAGCCCTCCTTTCTGGGAACCAAAAACATTCTGGAATAAAAAACTCTTCTCCACCTGAGCAGGAGGCACAGACTAAAATGTTGCCCTGGATTAAAAGACAATGGAGCACCTCTGGGAAAAGAGGAAATTGTTCCAATGGGGGTTAAGTGGTGCCAAAAAGGGAGGAAGGAATTTCCAAACCATGAAGTATCTCTGGCAGACAATGGACCCCAAGAGTCTGTTGTGATCTTTAACCAATCTGGAAGAGACAGGGAAAGATGGAGGGAAAAGGGAACCTGGCAGAGGGAAAGAGGAAGCAAACTTTCTAATGGAACCTGGCTTATCCTGAAAAGTAGGTTTATGAAAGTAGGGGTTTTAGTAGACTGGCAGGAGGCACTCATCTAGAAACCTTTTTTCTTTTGAGTGGAGGACATAACTACTTGCGAACACAGGCAGATTTGGAAGGATAATTCCTTTAAAACGTAGGAACTGGAGAAACAAAAATACTTTACAGCTCTTGCAGCCCTTACCTTTACCCCGGAGACACTTAAAAAGTTCAGCATCAGCAGCAGCACCAAAAATATTTTTATTATCCAAAGGAGCACCCAATAGTTTGGCCTTACCATCATTAGGCAAATCCTGAAGATGAAGCCAAGACTAACATCTAATACTAGAATCAAAGGCAGCAGCCTTGGAGGAGGTATCAGCTGCATCACAGCTGCATTTAACATAGTGGCAGGGAACTTGAGAAGTAGAACCCAACAGGGACAGGGTTAATGCCCCCCCCCCAAAGTCAGGAAAGGCGGAAACCACTTTGCAAACCTGAGAAAGTAGGGCCAAAACATACCTGGTCAAATCAGGCTACTAGTTAATAGCCTGAAAAGATAAGGTGGCAGCAGTATAAACCTTTTTTTCCCAGCCTCCCCGTGACCCTACTATCCTTACCTGAAGGAAGCAGATTGGTAGAGGGCAACAACTTAGAGGGTAGGTCAGAAGAGACAGACACTACAGAAGGATCAGCAGAAGGGCATTTATAAAGAAATTTACAACCATCAGGCACCTTGCAAAATCTATCAAGTTTCCTGGCAACAGGGGGCTGAGAATAAAGAGCCAAGGAAGCTGCTGAACAGATATCTAAGAGCGCAGTCAGAACTGGTGGAATAGCCGAAGGCTTACAAGACGCCATCTGGAGGAGTTCATAATACCTTTTCTGGATATCAGAGACTTGAGAGCAATCCCACTTAAAGAATTCCATCATAAGGATAACAGTGTCCCCAATGGAGAGTTACTCCAAATTAGAATCAGGACAAACAGAATCCTCTTCTGTACCACAGTCCAAGGGGGAAGGGATTTAAGAAGAGTAAGCCAGGGGCTCTTCCCCTGAACCTTATCAGAGGAGTCCAATTTCCTGGGTCTTTCAAGAGGGGGTGGAAGACCAGGAAAAGGCAGGCACAGACATCTCTTGAGGAGGTTTTAAAGCCATTAAACAACCCCTGAGCAAAATCCTGCCAGTCATGTTGGGGGTTCTTAACTACAGGGGAAATATGGCTAGTTTTCTGTTTCTTCTTCTGTGGGACATCTGCAGAAAACACCCTTGGAGGGTCATATGCTTGACGACACTCAATTACAGTAGGGACCTCCTCCCTAAGATCTGTGGAATCCTCCTTGGCCCCTCGGATATAATCAGCCAAGGTTCTCCCTTCACATCTGTAGCAGACATTTGTAAAGCCTCTGAGGACGTTCGAAAAGTTGGATCCATGCAGGCCTTATATGCGGCACAGGAATCCAAAGCAACCACCGGATGATCCTCTGGGCTTTCACTAACCCCGAGAGAGAGATGTCTGGGGGAGGCTGGACAGCAGCTATATCAGACCTAAGTTTTTTTCTGGCTTTTTTCTTGGATGACAATTGACCCTTGTGACAGGAAGATTCCACCATAGTACTTTGAGCCCACAGCTTAAGACATTGTTTTTCAAGGTAAACAGATAAGGAGAAATGACTGCGTAGGGTCTTGGGGACAAAAGCTTGGCAGATAGAACACTGCACATGGTCATGGGAAGCACCCAAAAAAGAAAAGACAATGGTCATGACAGTCTTTATGGGGAATCTGCCTCCCACACTGACATTTTCCATTTCTGGATGACATGAACCAAACCAGCACTAAATAAAACAAGAAAAACAAGGAGAAATCCCAGCAGAACACTTTTCTGAAACATGACTTGTTAACCAACAGAGCAGAAAAGAATTCAGACAAACGTTCACTGATGGCATTCAGACTGGCAGCAAAGTAGGTGTGTGTGTGTGTGTGCGCGCGTGCATGTGTGTCTGTGTGTGTGTCCGTACAACACATTTATGTCTCATGCCTTTCCACGGGGAGCCTGACATATGGTGCTTACAAGTACTAAAGGCTATGGTATAATGGCAGGATGTTGGACTATCCTTGGCAGGAGATTCCTTAGGTTATCAATACTGCAACAGTGATATGAAGTACATACAAGTAATATCCAGTAAAACAGTAAATATGAAAAGCAGAATATGGAAGCTATCTGGAATCATAGATAAACTTACTAAGCTGGGCATAAATCCCTACGTCACTTGACGGGTTGCCAACTGGCTTACTGACAGAACCCAGACTGTAAAAGTAGCTGACTCCAAATCCAGCTCCAGACAAGTGACAAGTGGACTACCTCAGGGTCCTGGGACCACTCTTGTTTGGCATCTACTTCTCTGAAGTACAGGCCAACACTAAGGGACTCTGGCTAACAAAGTTTGCAGATGACTGCAAACTGGGAGCCATTACTGAATCCCCAAATGATGTGGATATTCTACAAAAGGGCCTTAAAGAAACAGATGTCTGGTGCTAGAGCCATGGGCTCAAGCTTAATGCCAAAAAAAAAGAAGTTATGTACCTACCATAGCATCCCATGTTAGTTGTCTTCTTCTCGCCTTCTTTCTTGCTGGTTGGGTTTGGAGCTGATCCTCGGCTCCGACTCGGCCATCTTCAAATGCTCGAGAGCTGTTTACTGGCTCGAGGCCTCCCCATATCCCATGATGCTTGGCGCTAGATACCCAGATCTCGTTTGGTAAGTCTAACTGCAGACATAAAAAGGAAGGAATCCTATCCTATAATGCATAAACCCTACCAGAGAGGCTACTAGGCAGAGAGGAATAGCCAGAGAAGACTCAGCCAGTGAAAAACCATAAGGAACTCTTCTCGGTCTACTAGGATAGGGGGATGGAGGGTGGGACGCAAGAAAGAAGCCGAGAAGACAACTAACATGGAACGTTATGGTAGGTACATAACTTCTTTATGTTAAGTTGTCTATCTCGCAGAGCATCCCTAGCACCTAAAATCCTGGGTGGCTCATCAGAACAAACTCTTCAGAACAGTGGAACCAAAATCAGCTCTGCTCCTGGAAACCACATCCAACTTATAATGCGAAATGAAAGTATGTGGGTTGGTCCACATAGCCGCAGCACAAAGAGATTCCATGGGCAACCTAGCCTGAAAGGCCACAGAAGTGGCTAAAGCTCTGGTGGAGTGACCTTTTGGTTTAACATGCAATTCTTTATTCCTCAGTTGATAGATAAATGTGATGATAGTAGTCAACCACCTGGATAAGGTTACTTTTGAAACTGGAAGACCATGTTTACCCTCAGCATAGGAAAGGAAAAGTTGGTCCGATTTTCTGATGTCCTTAGTTCTATGCAAATAAAAGCGCAGTTGCCTGTGAATATCTAACTGATGCAATTTATATTCCGCCCTGTTGGAGTGGTTGGGAAAAAACACGGGAAGGTCAATGGACTGATTCAAGTTATTCTCAGAACAGACCTTAGGAAGGAAGGATTAGTCCTGACGGCAACCCTGAAATTGTGGAACACTAGGTACGGAGGACGGATACTAAGAGCCTGAAGTTCCGAAACTCTTCTGGCCGAAGTAATCGCTACCAGAAAGAGGGTTTTCCAAGATAAAAACTTCAAAGAACAACATGCTGCAGGTTCGAAGGGGGGCAGAATTAGAGAACCTAGAATCAAATTTAGATCCCATGGAGGTGGAGGATCTATCACTGGGGGCCTGAGCAGAGTGGTCCCTTTGAGAAAGGCTTTACATAACTTATGAGACATGATATTATTTTCCGACAGGCCAATGTGAAAATTTGAAATTGCAGCAAACTGAACTCTAATTGTACCGGAAGTGGACCCAGCATGAAAGAGTTCCGCAAGAAATTCCAAAATGTGGTGTACAGGGGCTAAAAAGGGGTCTATACTCTTAGTCTCTGCCCAGGAAGAAAAAACATTTCCACTTACTAGCGTAAGTTTTTCTAGTCATAGACTTGTGCGATGATAAAATAATTTCGCGCACAGAGGGGGAGATATCAGGAAGCCTGGCTAAAGCTGGAAGTGGAGCAACCAAGCAGTGAGATGGAGAGATTGCAGGGATTGGTGCAGTCCGCCCGACTGATGAATCAGGTGGTCTGGAACTGGGTCCAGAGTCCAAGGCTGCTGGAGAAGATGATGATGCAAAAACGGGAACCATATTTGTCGAGGCCAGTAAGGAGCAATGAGGATCATTTTGCAGCCCAATACGGTAGCTTTCTGTATTAGCTTCGGGATTAGGGGAAAGGGAGGGAATGCATACAGAAGTCCCTGAGTCCAATCGTGGACTAGAGCGCGCCTCTGGGGGAATGTCTGGGAAGTGGAAGGAGAGAGAAGAAATTGCTGCACTTGCTGTTGAAGGGGGTGGCAAAAAGGATGCAGCAAGGTTGGCCCCATTTGTGGAAAATTTTGGTCTGCCACTACCTGATTCAGAGACCACTCGTGGGGCATGAGAATTGCTCTGCTCAGCCAGTCTGCTATGACGCTGGATCTCCCAGGGATGTGCGTTGCAATCAGAAACCGTTAGGAAGAGATTGCCCACTGCCAGAGTCTGAGTGCTTCTCGACATAGAGGGTAGGACCTGGTTCCGCCCTGCTTGTTGATTTACCACACTACTGACATATTGTCCATTTGAATTGCAATGGTCCCGGTAGGAAGAGAGTCCTGAAGAGCTTGCAACGCTAAAAACATGGCCCTCATCTCCAAGACGTTTATATGCAGATGGCACTTGTGAGGTTGCCAGGTGCCTTGGACTGTTCTGCCCTGATAATGCCCCCCCACCACCCGATCAGGGAGGCATCCGTGGTCACCATAGCAACTGGAGGTGGGAGTACAAATGGTCTGCCCTGGGGCAGTGATGTGGAAACCATCCACCGCACAAGGTGCTTTTTGCATGCTTCTGTGATCATAATCATGTGAGACATGGGAAGCTGCTGGAAGGACCATTGGGTGAAAAGAAGCCACTGGAGAATCCTCATGTGAAAACGAGCTAGAGGAACGAGTATGATCGCTGCTGCCATGAGACCCAGAGTTTGAAGGACAAACCTGGCTTGAATTCTTTTGCATCCTAATAAGACCTGAACATGTTGGCGAATGACTAACACCCTGTCTGGTGGAAGGCTGGCTGACATACCTTTTGTATTTAAATTTGCGCCTATAAAGGTGATAGACTGACAGGGCGACAATGCAGATTTTTCGAACTTTATTGTGATACCTAGTCTGGAGCAAGTCTGGATAGTGTAGACTCTGGCTAGCAGAAGGTGTTGCCTGGTGGTAGCATTGAGGAGCCAGTCGTCTAGATATGGAAACACCTGGAATCCTTGCCGTCTCAGGTGAGCGGTAACTACTGCCATACATTTGGTGAACACCCTGGGGGCTGTGGTGAGACCAAAGGGCAGAGCTCTGAACTGATAATGGCTGGCTCCCAGGCGAAAGTGAAGGAATCTTCTGGAGCATCTGTCCATCTTGATGTGGTAGTATGCATCCTGAAGATCTGCAGAGCACATCCAATTGTCCTGACCCAGGAAGGGTAAAATGGACTGTAGCGTGACCATCCGAAACTTCGTTCTTTGTACAGACCTGTTTAGTCTGCTGAGATCCAGAATGGGTCTCCAGTCCCCTGTCTTTTTTGATACCAAAAAGAACCTTGAGTAAATTCTGGATCCTTGCTGGTCTGCTGGGACTTGCTGGATGGCACAGTTTTGAAACTTCTTGAACTGCTTGATCCCTTAGATTGGGTGGAACATCTGGAAGGGACTTGTTTAACAATAAGGGAGTGCGAACAAAGGGAATTCTGTAGCCTCCGGATATAACAGACTGTACCCATTTGTCTTGTGTTATGTCTTGCCAGGCTCTTGGGTACAGCGATAATCTTCCCCCGACTGCCTCCAGAGGTGGGCAGCCGGGCAACCCTTCAGGGATGCTGGAAGGGCTTGTCAGAGAAGGATTCTCTGCTGCCCTGGTTTTGCAGACCCCCTCTGCCACGAGGGTTGCGTCTGTTATTGTTCCCTCCTCTGCCCCTGGATGGGAACTCATCACGTGTGTCCAGCAAGGCTCCCTGGTATTTCCGGAACCACATCTTTCCACTCTTCTGACCCTTGTGATATGATCTGGAAAGAGTGGAAAAACTGACTCCCATGGCAGAGAGAGTCTTGCCTTCCTGCTCACACCTGGTAAGGGTGTCCTTCACCAGTGATCCAAAAAGAGAGGAACCATCAAAGGGGGGGGTTGGTGAAAGACGCTCTGAAAGGTTCCGCAAAGTTACATAGCCACATCCAAGCGTGCCTCCTTAGGGCAACGCCTGTGCCCGCGCCTCTACTCGCACCATTGGCTGCATAAGAAATGAGCCTCATGGAGGAGTTCACCACTGAATTAAGAGTCGCCAGTTGGTAGGCAACCTTAGCCTGGGTCCCCCTCAGCTGATGGATCTTGGAGGGTATCCCCAAGCTCTTTAAGGAGATCCCTTTGAAGACGGGTAAAGTGGCACAAATAATTCAGAGACCTCATGGAAAAGGTCGCTGAAGAGAAAATCCGCTTCCCATATCTGTCCATCGTCCTGGACAGCCAACTCCTTCTTTGTGGCTGCCACTACCACCATGGCATCAACGGGAACACCTTTTGTCAAAAACTGTTTATCCTGTGGTGCAGTTATAAATTTAGCGGGTCTTCTGGGGTTCGGTTCTACGGTGTCTGGAGCTGACCTTGCCTTCCGAGCCACCGCATACATCAGTGGGTCGAAAGGCGGAGACACCCAGGAGGTGGAAGGTCAGGATCCAAACGCATCCAGGAATACTAACTCATCCTCGGAAGGGCTCAGAGTAGTCCAGTTTCTCCTCTGCCTAAGCATCTCAAGGATGTCTGAGGAGGAGACATCTTCAGAGGGGGTTCTCGGGGACCCTTCCAAATCCTCTAAGTCGGTATCTGATGTGACAGACTCAGCATGCTTCCTCTTGCATTTCCTCTTATGAGGTGACTCCTCTGAATGATCAGGGGAGACCTCGGAAGAGGAAGATACACCCAAAGGGGTGACCTGCAGCGTTGGTTCCCCACACTTGGGGTCTGGAGGAGGGGCAGAGGCAGACGCAGGCACCATAGGGGGAGAAGCCGATGGGGATGATTGTGGGGCTGACTCAGGGGTCAGCACACTCCTCATGACCTCAAAGGCGTCCCTGCTCGGATGCTGAGAAAGCTCCAGTTCCAAAGAGATTGCAATCCCTCTCCACACAGAGGGGGAAGGCTCCGAAGCCGATGTAGGACCTGAGCTCACCTGCGCCGAAGCTCCGAGGGGGAGAATGGGGTCGGACAAGGGTCCGATGCCACTAGCCCCCTCGGAGCTGACGAGGGAGTCTCAGCGCCCAGATCCCTCCAAGGACGGTACCAAGGAAGTGATCGGAACTGACTATGGAACCGAAGGAGAAGATATCGGTGCCGACAGTTCCACAACTCGAACCCCAACGAACTCCGGCTCCGAACTCAAGGGAGGAGTCGGAGTAGGAATAACTGCAGACATGGACGGAGCCGACCCCTGAAGAGGGGGGCTGGACAACATTTTTGCTAGGGCCTGCGATTTCAATGACCACCCTCTCCACGTCGTGATCTGAAAGCCTTGATGACCGAGAAGAGTGGGAGGACCAATGACTGCGCTCCAATTGCAGCAGAGGAGACCTCGGAGCAGAGCATATAGACTCCTGGGAGGAAGACCTAGATCTCTTTCGACTCCCCGACTGCTCCGAGGTACGTGTCGGAACCGACTTGGAGGCAGGCACATGGATACCATTATTTTTTTTTGGTTTTGAACACACACGTTTGGTTTTATTTTTATATTACAATGTTGTCTACTGTAATTATTTTGAATGATAACGTTTTTATGACTGTTGGATAGTAATTATGGTTTAATTAGGTGGCTTAGTATAGTATTTTATATTAATTTACATTATTTTATTAGGGCACACACTATTTAACCATATTTTAATATTCGGGTTTTACCTATTTATCACTATGACAATATAGTAGTATTTGAATCATTTATTATTTTTACATGGTAGCACCTTAAATGTTGATTAGGGAAGAAGAGCCATGTGATTAGGAATTACTATTTAAGAACTGTTATGGTAGTCATTTGCCATTTGTTCTGAGGAAGCTCGGTATTGACCGAGTGAAAGCACTCAACCTTTACTGATTTTTGTGGAATAAAGTTGCTTTTGTCTATTTTGAGACATTATCATTTCAATTCTGAAAACCTGGGTCCTGTGCTGTGTGGGCATTTATTCTTCCGGACGGAACCGAGGCAGAAGGAGTAGCTTCACCCAACGATGGCTCCGAACTGGGAGCCGAAGATCTAGGTGGCTTGGAGGACTTCATGGGCTGAGCCTTAGCCGGTGAATCCTCAGGCTTCCTCGGGCTTAAGTAAACCCTGTAGGATTAACTTATTCCTACGCTCCTGCAGGACTCTTGGGCTGAAAGCATGGCAAACCAAACAAGAGTCCTGCAGGTGCACAGCGCCCAGACAATAGACACAAGAAGTGTGACCATCTGTCAGACACATCTTCTGACAGCATGAGTCACACTTCTTGAATCCGGACACCTTGGTATCTTTGGACATACCTAAGGAAGGAACACCAAACACAATACACAAAAAGTTTAGGATATAATAACTATCACCCACACAAAGTTACCACACCCAAAAAACAGCCAAGAAATAGACACAATATCCTATGCTACCAACAAACAAATAAAACTAAACTAGGTAAATACTAATTTTTTTTTTTTTAAAGGAAAAAAGATTAGCCTCTAACTTAAACGGCTACTTAAGGAAGAGAGTGGGGGGGGACTCTCTAACTAAAACAAGTTTTCTGAAGGGGAGGGGAATTCAGGTAAGAAAAAATATAGGTACAACAAAGACATCCTAAGAAAGACCAACTACAACTAACAATCTTCACTAAAACCCTAATTGTTTTATCTGTTTTTTGACAAAAACCATGAAAATATGACCTGAGCCAGTAAGACAACCTCGCAGCAGAAGCGGCAAACGAGATCTGGGTATCTAGCGCCAGGCATCATGGGATATGGGGAGGCCTCGAGCCAGTAAACAGCTCTCAAGCTTTTGAAGATGGCCGAGTCAGAGTAGAGGATTGGCTCCAACCCAACCAGCAAGAATGAAGGGAAGATAGACAACTTAACATTGTATAGTTATCCCCTTTGGAAAAAAAAACATGTACTCATGAATTAACACATAGGTGGCAAGACACTAAACATAGAAAGTGTGATGAGAGACTTAGGGACACAGGTGGACAGTGGTCTCACTTTCGATAACCACATCGCCACAACAGTCAGGAAATCCTTCTATGTGGAACACCTCATCACTAAGGGCTTTTACTCCAGAAAAAAGGAGGTCATTGTTCCACTGTACTCATCCCTCATTAGACCCATTATAGAGTATAATGCCCCGTTTGGTATGTACCTCACAAGACACCTGCAACAGCTGGAAAGGCCACAGAAATACCTCACAAAGAATCACAGGCCTAAAGCAGATGCCATATGATGACCATCTAAAAAAACTCCAGCTATACTCTGTGGCATATCGTCTACTCAGAGGCGATCTCTGCTTAACATATAAGGCCATATCAAACCCTGAGTTATTGGACATGCTCCACTTAAAGAAATCCCAATCCCTCAGAGCCACACGCTCCAGGGATCTAAACCTTGTCATCACAATGAACAAAACATGTTGGAGGGATAGGTTCCTTACCAAGAGACTCCCCATACTCTGGAATAGACTGCCCATACATGTCAAGCAGAGTGCCTCATTGGCCCTCTTCAAAAGGAACCTTGATGATTGGATGGGAGATAGGAAATTCACCCCAGGGATCATGTCAGTCACCCTGCTAGACAGGGGTCCAGAGAAGTAAATATTGTGGAAAGAAATATCCAGGGAATTGTTATGGCTAGGCCTGCATAGGCCCTAGGGCCGACAGCCTAGTACCAACCTATGAACCTATAATCTACTCACCATAACATTCCATCTGAGTTGTTGATTTTCATGCATCTTCAACAGATGGGGATCTGTTCAGATCCCTTGGAACCAACTTGGCTGCTTGCTGAAGCTCATGGCAACCAAAAACTCTCGAGCTTCACCTCTACCCATAATGCAACTAGTTCATTACCTCAAATCAAGTTTGCTGACAAAATAGGCAGAAGAAAAAGAGAGAAGGATGTTACATTCCAACATGGGGCCATGTCTGGGTCAGTCTGAATTAACAATAATCAGCAAGACAGGGATAAGGTAGAAATCACTCATTCTTCCAAAAGAATTAGGAAGGGGGATGGAGGGTGGGAAGTTGAGGATACATGAAAATCGACAACTCTGATGGAAAGTTACTCCTCAGTACATTGATTTTCATGTTATCCTCAACGAATGGGACACAGTCCCCATCTACCTTATTTCCTGTGCAGACTAAGAAAGGATATTTTTAAGCAATGTAATGAGTGATAAAGGTGTGAGGGTTAGCCCATGTTGCTGCTGTGCATATCTCATGCATGGATGCTCAAGCCTGAAAGACAGCTGATGTAGCTACAGCCCTCATGGAATGAGTCTTTGGGGTTCTTGGAAGAGTAATACCAGATTTAGAATATATGAAGGAAATGCAGCTAGCCAGCCAATTTGCTAAGGTGACTTCGGATTCAGCTTGCCCCAATTTGGTATGTGAAAAGGAGATAAAAAGTTTGTCTGATTTTCTGAAATCTTTTGTCCTGTGTAGGCAGAAACTTAACTGCCTGTGCACATCCAAAGAATGTAAGCAATACTCTCCATTGTTAGAAATGGGGAAGAAAACGGGCACATTGATACATTCATTAAAGTTGATCTCAGAGACCACTTTTGGAAGGAATGAAGGGCTGGTTCTGAGTGGAACTCTGTCCTTATGAAAGACAGAATATGAAAGTTTAGATGATAGGGCTTGGATCTCTGAAATTTTCCTGGCAGAAGTAAGAGCAACTAACAGGGTAGTCTTCCAGGAAAGGAACTTAATATCTTAAGTGTGGGCAGGTTCAAATGGTTGTTGAGTGACTGCTTGTAAAACCAAGTTAAGATCCCATAGGGGAGCAGGGTCTTTGAAGGGAGGTCTTAACAGAAGTGTGCCTATTGATAAGGACTTGCAGAGTTTGTGAGAGGCCACAGAAAAGTCTTTGAAACCAATATGAAAGTTGGATATGGCTGCTAGTTGAACTTTAATGGTGGAGGCAGTGGCTCCACTTACCTTTATATTCCAGATCCAGAGCAGGCTTTGCTACGGCAGTCCTGCAGGGCATTTTAGCTACACCATCCTTTACATAGATCCTCCACCCCCAGACTGGCTATGGTATTCTACCCATATGTGATGACTGCAGATGCATCCTTGAAGGACATAGTACAGTTTTGTACCTACCATAAATGTAGATGTTCGATAGGTATGCATCTGCAGTCAGGTTTACCCTCCCTCCTTCCCCTCTGTGGTATTTCTTGGGTACATTCCCCTCTCATAGCTAGCTGGGGTTATCTATTATGGTGTATTTGTTTTTATATATGTATATATTTTTGTGCATGTTTGGAATTTATTGCATGTCTCCAAATTTAGCCTTCCTTAGAGGGCACCTGGCATCTGGGGCAAGAAAAACTGAGGAAGATGGTGTCGGCTGACACTTTTATACCCCAGGCGCTCTGACGTTGGGGAAGGGACGACATCAGCGACGCCGGACCCAGACTTTGGAATCCGGCCGACCGAAAGGCTGCCTGAGGCAGGACGGCTGAGGCAAGAAAGAGTCCCCAACGGGGTACTTAGCTTTTGAAGTCTTCGGTTTAGCTGAATTACAGAAGCTGACCGGCAACTGCTTCTGCTTCGGGCACCACGCGGCAAGAAAGACTGAGGAAGATGGCGTCGGCTGACGCTTTTATACCCCAGGCGCTCTGACGTTGGGGAAGGGGCGACATCAGCCGACGCCGGACCCAAACTTTGGAATCCGGCCGACTGAAGGGCTGCCTGAGGCAGGACAACCCATATGTGATGACTGCAGATGCATCCTTGAAGGACATCTTAATATCTTAAGTGTGGGCAGGTTCAAATGGTTGTTGAGTGACTGCTTGTAAAACCAAGTTAAGATCCCATAGGGGAGAAGGGTCTTTGAAGGGAGGTCTTAACAGAAGTGTGCCTATTGATAAGGACTTGCAGAGTTTGTGAGAGGCCACAGAAAAGTCTTTGAAACCAATATGACAGTTGGATATGGCTGCTAGTTGAACTTTAATGGTGGAGGCAGTGGCTCCACTTTCAAAAAGGAATGCAGAGAATTTAAAAGATTTCATGAACTGGGACTGAAAGAGGGTAAGTGTCATTCTGTAGGGCCCAAAATACAATTTTTTTTCATTTGCTAGAATACAGCTTTCGAGTGGAAGGTTTATGCGACAACAGTAAAATGCACCTAAAAGGGGAAGACAACATCAGCTGTCTGACTACTACTGGAAGTGGAGATTCCAAGCCATTAGCTTGAGATTGTGGACATCGGGATGTGCCATGCCTGTCGGGTGGGACAGGAGATCTTAAATTGGATCCAGTATCAAAGGTTGTTTGATTAGGTGAGGCCAAAGGAAGGGCAATCAAACCTGTTGAGGTCAAAAAGGGGCTATGAGGATGACTTTGCTCTTCAACCTAATGGCTTTCTGGAGAAATGTAAGAATCAAAGGTATTGGTTGTAGGGCATAAAGGGGGAACCCAATCGTGGATAACAGCATCCCTCGGGTCTTTCCCCATTGGTGGGATCAGGGCAAAACAGCTGCTGCATTTGTTGTTCAGGGGAGAGGCAAACAGATTGCAGCAAGGCTGGCTCCATGACCGAAAAATTCTCTCGGACACTTTCTGATTAAGGGACCAATCGTGAGGTAGAAGAATGGACCGGCTAAATCTGTCTGCTACCACACTGGACTTCCCTGGAATGTGCGTTGCTACAAGAAAGCAGTTTGATGAGATCGCCCATTGCCATACTCTCAGCGCTTCTCGACATAGTGGTTAAGACTTGGTTCCTCCTTGTTTGTTGATATACCAGACCACTGAAATGTCTGAATTCTAAACATTCTGGAGGGGAGAGTTTCCTGAAAGCTTTGCGACACTAAGAGCACTGCCCTCATCTCTAGAACACTGATGTGCAACATAGCCTCTAACGGGGACCAAGTGCCTTGGACTGTCTTTCCATTGCAATCCCCGACACCCCAGCAGGGAGCAGCCATGATTACTATGGCCTTGGGCTGAGTGGGGGAGAAAGGATGTCCTTGTAGAATCTGTTCTGAACAAGTCCACCACGTTAAACCTTTCTTGCAAATTTTGGTGATGGAAACTGGTGTGGACATGGGATGCGTAAGTATTGACCACTGTGCCGCAAGTAACCACTGAAGAATTCACATATTGTACCTGGCCAGGGGTACAAGAGTTATTGATGCTGCCATGGAACCCAAAGTTCGGAGGATTAGTTTGGGTGGCACTTTGTTTCTGCTGATTATGCTAATAACTTGTGTCTAAGTTGTCCGTAGTCTTTGTGAAGGAAGAGTGGCTATGCTGTTTTTTGTGTTTAAAATGTCACTTATGAATTTTAAGACTTGGGTTGACTCTAGATGACATTTGTCATAGTTGGCAGTTATTCCCAAGGAGGAGCACGTTTGAAGAACCTTTTGTCTGGCTTCTACAAGTCAATCCCTGGTCGTGGCAGTAAGGACCCAGTCATCTAGGTATGGAAACACTCGGAATTTGTGCATTCTCAACTGAGCTGCTTCTACTGCCATGCATTTGGTGAACACCCTGGGGGCTGTGATGAGACCAAAGTGCAGTACTCTAAATTTGTAGTGATTGGCTCACAGCCAGAAGCATAAAAATCTCCTGGATCACCACTGGATTTGTATGCGATAGCATGCATACTGGAGATCTATGGACCACATCCAGTCATCCTTTTCCAGGAAATAAGAATGGACTGAAAAGTAATCATCCAGAATTTGGCTTGACAAACCGATTTGTTCAGTTTGCTGAGATCCAGAATAGGTCTCCAGTCCCCTGTCTTTTTTGGCACTAAAAAGAACCTTGAGTAAATTCCAGATCCTATCTTGTCTGGGGGAACCTCTTGGATGATTCGCTTTTCTAGCAGCTTTTGTATTTCTAGCACTGCTTGCTGCCTTTGGGTGGAACATCTGGGATGTTTTTGTAAGAGGATGGAATTAGTGAGAAGGGAATAATATAACCTCTGGATATAATTCACTGCACCCATTTGTCTGAAATCATTTGTAGCCATGCTCTCTGGTGCAGGGAAAAGCAACCCCCGACTACCTCCAGGGTCTCCTTTCAGGAGCGTTGGAAAGGTTTACCGAAAAATGAAACTCAGAATCCTCGGTTCCGCGGACCCCTTCTGCCACAAGGGTGGCGCCTACTACTGGAGCTTCTCACTCTGCCCCTGGGGGGAGCTGTCACTACTTGTGTCGGGAAAGGACTCTTGGGATTTTTTGAGCTACATTTTTTCACCCGTACATTGGTTTCTCCAAAAGGGTCTTTGAGGGGTGGAAAAACACGCACCCACTGCAGACAGAATCTTTCCATCCTTTTCACACCTAGTGAGTGTGTCTTTAACTTTGGACAAGGATGTGCCATCAAAGGGAACACTGATGAACATAGACCTGAATGGTTCCGCAAAGTCACACAAACCCATCCAGGTGTGTCTCCTTAAAGTTACACGTGAACTGATGGATCTTGTAGTCCCTTCGGCTGTATGAGAGATAAGTCTCATGGACAAGTTGGAAATGGAAGTCAGGGTGGTCAACTGAGAAGTTAGAGAGTCCTGAACCTTGTCAGAAATGGCTCCTGAAAGGGTATCAGAAAGCTCTTTAATCAGAACCCTCTGCAACCTAAAATGTGTCTAATAATTCACAGACCATAAGGGAAAGGTCGATGAAGCGTAAACTCACTTCCCTATCCTAACCACCATCCTAGACTCCTTATTAGGAGGATGAATAGAGGAACTTTCATCTGCCAGTTCCTTATTGGTGGCTGCTGTCACGACCATAGCATCTATTGGTAAGCCTTTGGTCCAGAAGGGTTTGTCCGAGGGTGCAGTTATGATCTTGTCTGGTCTCCAGGGAATTGGCTCAATAGAATCTGGGGCCTTCCACACCCGCTCAGAGATCAACTCAATGAGCTCATCAGCAGGCGGGGTCACCCAGAAGGTAGATGGTCGGACAGCAGTTATAAAATTGCCGGTTTTGTACATCAACTTTGAGTTTAACTTTATTCTGGCTTGCAGCCATGACTTATTACAAACTCCTGCAGAAAGTTACTACTGTTTACAGACTACAAATTATAAACAACAAACAGTTACTTCGGCAGCTAAACTTAGAGGTGTGCACAACTGCAGTCAATTAGGTAAGTAAGCACGTACTTGAAAGTTTGCGTGACTGGAATAAGGCATAGCATTTTTTCACTTTTTTAAAAGATTTCTGATTACTCTCTGGGGGAGGGGGGATGATGGTGTTTTCAGGGCCGGACACTGTGCACAACTGGTATAAGGGGCATGGTAGCCCTGAAATATTTCTTATGGTGACTTAACTGAAGGCCTGTGACTATAGTTCTGCTGTTGATGAGATTGGACCTCTTCGAACCACATATGTCATTCTTTACATCTACCAACCTGCCTCTAAAACTCTTTCTCATAGTTTTACCCAAAGGAGGTGGACAATGGGTGGCTTCTAAATGTATAAAAAAGTACAGTTTTGTACCTACCATAAATGTAGATGTTCGAGTGCTCATACAGCTGCAGTCATAACAGATGGGTTATCCTGCCATCAGGCGGGTCCTCAGTCGGCCGAATTCCAAAGTCTAGGTCCGGCGTTGGTTGTCGTCGCTTCCTCCCTGATGTCAGTGCGGCAGGGGTATAAAAGAGGCAGCCGATGCCATTTTCTCAGTTTTTCTTGCACCAGATGTCAGGTGCCCCCAGAAGGAAGGCAAACAATGTTATGCAAAAATGCAATGTTGATAAACCAAAAAACAGTAGTTGCAAGCAAATACACCATAAAAGAGTACCCCAAAAGGTTATATGAAAAGGGTTTGTCATAAGGCCTGCCCTAAGAGGGGTTGGAGGGAGGGAAACCTGGACTGCAGCTGTATGAGCACTCGAACATCTACATTTATGGTAGGTACAAAACTGTACTATGTTCATCGTGCATACAGCTGCAGTCATAACAGATGGGTAGAATCCCAAAGCTATGTAAGGGTGGTAGGCACTAAGTGGAACTAGGAGAGGCTAGGATGCCCTGCAGGACTGCTGTGGCAAAGCCCGCTCTAGATTTAGAGTATAGTGGGAGGTGATAGTGCTTGGAGAAAGTGTGCACTGAACTCCAGGTGGCTGCTTCCAAAATATCCTTGGTAGGGACCCCCTGAGGAAGGCTGCAGAGGTGGCTGTGGCTCTGGTGAAGTGGGATCTGATGCATGCAGGCACAGTTTTTCTATGAAATGAGTAACAAAAGCGTATGCAGTGGGCTATCGATTTTGAAATTGTCTGTTTGGAAATAGCCTTTCCTTGGGCACCTGCAGCATAGGACACAAAGAGTTGCTCAGATTTCCTGAATGGCTTTGTCCTGTCCAAATAATAACGAAGTTGTCTGTGAATGTCCAAGGAATGTAGTAGTCTTTCCCCTTTGTTTTGTGGATTAGGATAAAAGTTAGGTAAAGTGGATAGTCTGATTCAAAGCTACACTGGATACTACCTTTGGCATAAAGGTAGGGTTGGTTCGTAAGGAAACTCTGTCCTGATGGAAAATGATGAATGGTTGCACAGCCATGAGGGCCTGTAGCTCCGAAACCCTGCGAGCTGAGGTGATAGCCAGAAGAAAGGCTGTTTTCCATGACAAGTACTGTAACTCTGATGAAGAAGCTGGCTCGAAGGGAGGAAGGGTCAGCTTTTCCAATACGAAGTTCAGGTCCCAAGCAGGGACTGGTAGTTTCCTTGGGGGTTTTATATTCTTTGTCCCCCTGAGGAACTGCCTTAAGAGAGGATGAGAGAATAAAGGAGGATCTGTGTTGTATTGTGCTGAAATGGCTGAAGCGTGGATCTTGATGGAGGAGAAGGAAAGTCCATTGTTTAACATCTCAGCTAGGTACTGTAAAATTTGAGGTATATTTATTACCCAAGGATTCTGTCCCTTCTTTTGATTCCAGGCACAAAATCGTTTCCATTTGGCGGAGTAGGCCTTTCTAGTAGAAGGTCTTCTGGCCTCCAAGATGACATCCTGCACCTCCTTGGAGAGGAAAAACTGTTGGGAAATCAAGGAATTCTCCATGCAGCTAGATTTAGAGTTTTGAGATGGCTGTGAAGAGTTTTGTAGTTGTGCTGGGACAACAGAAGAGGGACTAGAGGTAGGATCATGGTGGGGAATGTGTCAGGCTCTTCAGGAGCGGATACCAGTGTTGCCTTGGCCAGTCTGGAGCAATGAGAATCATTTTCGGCCTCTCTGCTCTGGCTTTTAATAGAACTTTGGGCAGCAGAGGAAGAGGCGGGAAGGCACAGACTGTCAATGTTGCCCAATTGAAGGAAAGTGCGTCCACTTTCCAGGCCTGTGGATGATAGGTCCTTGAAAAAAATTTTTTAAACTGGCAATTTCTGTGGGTAGCAAAGAGATCTATGTCTGGCTGTCCCCATGCCGGAGTTATCTTTGTGAAAATTTGAGGATGCAACTTCCATTCGTGTGGATCTGTCATATTTCTGCTTAGGTTGTCTGCCAGTGTGTTTTCCTTCCCTGGCAGGAGTTGTGCCTGTAGTTGAATTTTCAATTCCAGTGCTGTGTTCCATAGGGTCATGGCTTGCCTGCACAGGGGGTATGAATGAGTTCCCCCCTGTTTGTTTATGTACCACATCACTGTGGTGTTGTCTGTCCTTATCAATAGCTGGCCTGGATGCAGTAGGTCTTTGAAGGTCATAATAGCCTTTTGCACGGCTAGCATTTCCTTTTGGTTAATGTGAAGGAGCTTCTCTTTTCATGCCCATTTTCCCTGAATGCACTGACTTGTCATGTGTGCTCCCCATGTGTAGTCTGAGGCGTCTGTTGTGATGATTTGAGTTGCTTGAGGTACACACACAAAGGAAGACCTGTGTTTCTTTGGCAAGCTTGAGCCCACCACATAAATTCCTTTTGAAGGCATGGAATGAGTGGTATAATTGCTTCAAAGATGTGGCTGTGTTGAGACCATAAGTTTTTTAGGTACCATTGAAGTTTCCTCATATGCAGCTTTGCACATGGGATAAGTAGGATGCAAGATGCTATGAATCCCAGAGCCTGCAGGACTTTCCTTGCAGTTAGCCTGGTGTAAGTTGCCATTTTTCTGAAGTATTGAGACAGTTGCCCTTGCTTGTCTGGCGTGAGGTAGGCCATCTGGGTGGTTGTATACAAGTTGGCACCCAGGAAAATTATTTGTTGAGAGGGTATCAGTTTTGATTTCTTTTTGTTGACTGTGTATCCCAGGAAGTTCAACAGTTTTATTACAAACGCCAGGTGCTGCAGTAGTATGTCCTTGCTGTCCGCTTGGATCAGGCAATCGTCCAGATATGGGTAGATTTGTATCCCTTGTAGTCTGCAGAAGGCGATTACTGATGCCAGGCATTTCATAAACACTCTGGGCGCAGTAGATAAGCCAAAGGGCAATGCAGAGAATTGGTAATGGTTTGAACCTGCAAGAAATCTGAGGTATCTTCTGCAATCTTGTCTGATAGGGACATGCAGGTATGCCTCCTTGAGGTCCAATGTTACCAGCCAAGACTCCTTGCCCAGCATGGGAAGAAGCTGCTGTAATGTGAGCATCTTGAATTTGGGCACCTGTAGATATGTGTTTAGGATGGACAGGTCTAAGATTGGTCTCCAATCTTTGTCTTTCCTTGGTACCACGAATAGTCTGGAATAAAACCCTTGACCTTGTTCTTTTGCAGGTACCTCTTGAATTGCTTTCATGTCCATAAGAGCTGAAATTTGTTTTTGTGCCTCTGCCCTTTGACTATGTGGCTGGTTTGGCATGCCTCTCATTTTTGGAAGGGTGTGAAACTGGAACCTGTAGCCTCTGTCTATAATGTCCAGAATCCATTTGTCTTTTGTAACAATATGTCAATTTTTTGAGAATAATGTCAGTTTTCCGCCCAAAGGTGCTGCCATTAAAGCTTTGCTTGGCAGGTGTAGGGGGAAGTCATTGTGTTTGTTTTCTGAAAGACTGTGATCTATCTTCTCCACCTCTTGGGGTTGGTGCTTGCCACTGTCTAGCTCTGAAAGATCCTTGAGGTTGCCCTCTACCCCTTGGATGCCTGTATCTGCCCCTTTGAGGTCTGTCCGTGGCTGGAAAGGACCAATTTTTTGAAGGCCAGTTTCTGCTGAAATGTGGAGGCTGTACCTGCAGGAAATCTTTCACTGTTTGCATTGATTTCGCTTTTTTCTCCATTTTCTTTAGCACCTCCTCTGCTTTAACACCAAACGATACATCTTTTTGAAGAGGTGCATCTAATAATTTAGCTTTGACATGATCTGGTAAGGTTTGCTCTTTGAGCCAAGCATGCCTACGTATAACAGACCCCGTAACAGCAGCTCTACATGAGGCCTCTAAAGCATCAAAAAGTACAGTTTTGTACCTACCATAAATGTAGATGTCCGATAGGTATGCATCTGCAGTCATCACATATGGGTTGTCCTGCCTCAGGCAGCCCTTCGGTCGGCCGGATTCCAAAGTCTGGGTCTGGCCCCGGCTGATGTCGCACTTTCCCCGACGTCAGAGCGTCTGGGGTATAAAAGAATCAGCCGACGCCATTTTCCTCAGTCTTTCTTGCCTCAGATGCCAGGTGCCCTCTAAGGAAGGCTAAAATTTGGAGAGATGCATTTTAAAAACAAATCCAAACATGCACAGTACTATAAAAACAAATACACCATAATAGATTCCCCCCAGCTAGCTATAAGAGGGGTAAGTACCCATGAAATATACCACAGAGGGGAAGGAGGGAGGGTAAACCTGACTGTAGATGCATACCTATCGGACATCTACATTTATGGTAGGTACAAAACTGTACTATGTCCTTCAAGGATGCATCTGCAGTCATCACATATGGGTAGAATACCACAGCCAATCTGGGGGTGGAGGTACTAAGTAAAGGATGGTGTAGCTAAAATACCCTGCAGGACTGCCGTAGCAAAGCCTGCTCTGGATCTGGAATATAAAGGTAAACTGTAATGCTTGGCAAATGTATGCATGGAGCTCCATGTAGCAGCTTCTAAAATGTCCTTGGTGGCCACCCCTCTTAGGAAGGCTGTGGAGGTGGCTGTGGCTCTCGTGGAATGAGGTCTAATGTTAGCTGGCACAGTCTTTCCATGAAAGGAGTAACAAAAACGAATGCAATTTCCTATCCATTTTGAAATTGTCTGTTTGGAAATTGCTTTTCCTTGTGCCCCAGCAGCATATGCTACAAACAGCTGGTGTCTTTCTGTAACTTTTAGTTCTGTCCAAGTAGTAGCGCAACTGTCTGTGTACGTCCAGGGTGTGCAGAAGTTTCTCCCCTTTATTTTGTGGTTGTGGGAAGAATGTAGGCAAGTAAATAGCTTGGTTCAAAGATACCCTGGATACCACCTTTGGCATAAATGCAGGATTGGTTCTCAATGAAACTCTGTCCTGATGAAAAATAAGAAATGGCTGTACTGCCATTAGAGCTTGTAACTCAGATACTCTTCTTGCTGAGGTTATGGCCAGAAGGAAGGCAGTTTTCCAAGACAGAAACTGTAGATCTGCAGATGCTGCTGGTTCAAAGGGAGGAAGTGTTAGTTTTTCCAACACGAAGTTAAGGTCCCAAGTAGGTAGAGGTGGTTTCCTTGGAGGATTGATGTTTTTGATTCCTCTTAGAAACTGTCTCAGGAGAGGATGAGAGAAGACAGGTGGATCAACATTGTATTCTGCTGAAATTGCTGAGGCATGTACCTTAATGGAAGAGTAAGACAGGCGTTGTGGAACAATTCTGCCAAATATTCCAGTATATGTGCCATGTTCATCACTGTCGCATCTAGGCCCTTTGTTGTGTTCCAAGTGTGAAATCTTTTCCACTTTGCTGAATATGCCTTCCTTGTGGAAGGCATGAGCTTCCATAATAATATCCTTCACTCTCTGGGATAGCTTATCCTGAGGAGGAGTCAAGGTATTCTCCAGGCAGTTAGTTGCAAGGTTTTCAGGTTGGAATGCAGAGTCTTGAAATTGTGCTGAGTCAGTAGAAGTGGCCATAGGGGGAGAGGCCACGGTTTCGTCTGTGACATGCTCTTTAACAGTGGGTACCAGTGCTGTCTTGGCCAATTTGGAGCTATCAGAATCACTCTGGGCTGCTCTGTTCTGATCTTCAGTAAAACCTTGGTAATTAATGGGAGAGGTGGAAGAGCATACACTGTTAGAGCTTTCCAGCTGAAAGAGAGAGCGTCCACTTTCCATGCTTGTGGGTGGTATGTCCTTGAGGAGAATTTCTTCAGCTGATGATTGTGGGGGGAGGCGAACAGATCTATTTCCGGCCTTCCCCATGATTGTGCTATGAGTAAGAAGATGTCTGGGTGCAGTATCCATTCATGTGCATCCATGGTATTTCTGCTTAAGCTGTCTGCCAGTATATTGTCTTTCCCTGGCACGAACTGGGACTGCAGCTGTATATTGAGTTTCAAGGAAAGTTCCCATAGATTCATTGCCAGTCTGCAAAGAGGGTAGGAATGGGTGCCTCCTTGCTTGTTTATGTACCACATAACTGTGGTGTTGTCTGTCCTTATGAGTAGGTGGCCTTGATGAAGAAAAAGTTTGAAGGCCTCAATTGCGTGTATCTATGAGGTATTTGTTTCCCACAAGTTAAACAATTATTAACTTTATCTGACATCGGCTGAGGCTTTTTCGAAGTCTTCGGTAGCTGAATCACAGGAGCTGGCCGACCGGCACTTGCGAACTGCTTCTGCTTCGGGCACCACGCGGCAAGAAAGACTGAGGAAAATGGCGTCGGCTGATGCTTTTATACCCCAGAAGCTCTGACGTCGGGGAAAGTGCGACATCAGCCGGGGCCAGACCCAGACTTTGGAATCCGGCCAACCGAAGGGCTGCCTGAGGTAGGACAACCCATATGTGATGACTGCAGATGCATCCTTGAAGGACATCCACACTGCAATGTATGTTTACCCACTTGCTCTGCACCATGCAACAAATCCTGCAACTCTTTTAAATCTGGTTGTGTCATTTTGCTTTAGCTGAGATATCAAAAACTGCTGATACTTTAACATTTGGAACTGACAGTTTAATGCCCTCATGGTTAAAGTGGCCGAGGTGTACACCTTTTTCCCACCTTTCTATAGATTTGGAATCTCTCTCTGAAGGTAATGGGTTTTTAGCAGTAGAGGCCTTAATTCCCTTGGGACCCTGTGAAATAGTTTCTGGGTCAGCAGTATGGCTTTTATATAGGAACTGATGAGAATCAGGAACCCAGTAATACCTGTCTGGTTTAACAGGAGCTGGAGGCAAAGAATCAGGATTAAGGCTGGCTTCTGTGTACACATCATCCAATATATCTAAAACAGGAGGGATAGCCAAAGGCCTATGCTGGGGGAGCAGAAGAAATTCCCTGAGCCTTTTCTTGGAATCTGAGTAATCTTGGCCTTCCCAGTGATAGTGTTCCCTCAATGTATGCAGGGTTTCCCCAAAAGAGAAGTCCTCAGGGGGGGAGACTAATAGACTCCTCTGCATCAGAGTCTTCGAATGGAGAACAGACACAATCCTGGTCCTCAGATAGTTCTGAGGTAATAGAAGCTTGTTCTGAGGAAGGGTAGTCTTCCTCTAATCTAGGCCTTTTGTCAGGGGGGGGGTTGAGAACCCCTGATAAGAGTAATCAAATCCTCAGCCATTTTAAGCATCTGCTTTTTAAGCATGGTGCCTTGAGCGGGTGTCTGAGGAACCTGTTTTTTGGTTTTCATGGCTGTTTTAGATTTAGTGAAGGCTTTAATAGAGAAGGAGGAAGGCCTGAAGACCCCTTGAGAAATGGCAGGCCTGTCTAAATTCTGAGTTTCCCCGCCAGGAGTGGCATCGGTATCTGTAGTAGGAATGGGGGCCGAGGAGCCTGCGACCTCAGGTACTGAAGACACCGGTAATGCATTGTCATCGGTACTCAGGGGCTGCGCAGGTGCCTCGCTGAGTACCGGAGAACTGGTAGTTGGCCTTAGCGTGGTATCAGTAGGTGGTGCGGACCTCGTATGCCGGTCATTATCTTTGCGTTTTTTGCTCAAAACTGGAGTCGGAGTATCCGACGACATAATACAATTACATTTTTTGCCAAAAAAGTGAAGGGCGAACTCCGTCTGACGCTTAATAGTGCGTTTGTTGAATCTAGCACAAAAACGGCAGACCGAGACGTTGTGGACTGGGCATAAGCAAGGTATACAGTAAGAGTGGAAATCCTTATGCGGTATTTGCTTCCCACATGAAATACAATTATTAACTTTGTCTGACATCGGTCTGAGGCAAGAAAAGTTTCCCCAACGGGGTACTTCGCTTTCAAGAAGACTTCGGCTGAAATACTTTCGTAAATCTCAGGAGCTGGCCGACCGGCACTTGCGAACTGCTTCTGCTTCAGGCACCGTGCGGCAAGAAAGACTGGAGAAAATGGCGTCGGCTGCCTCTTTTATACCCCTGCCGCACTGACGTCAGGGAGGAAGCAACGACAACTGACGCCGGACCTAGACTTTGGAATTCGGCCGACCGAGGACCCGCCTGACGGCAGGATAACCCATCTGTTATGACTGCAGCTGTATGCACAATGAACATCTCCCTAGACCCAGCTTTTTGTAGACAGACTACTGTCACCATCTTGGGAGTCCTGTTAACAACAACTCCAGTGTATAATGAAGTGGCCTTCCAGCGTTTCAGACAGCACTGCTGCCAACTCAACAGTACACGGAAAAGTAGACAAAATGGACTACAAAAGTCTCATTCCTGAAGGTTTCATGAGGTCCCTCTATTTCAGCTCTGCATACTTTCCCATCTGTCCAAAACACATATGCTCCAACATTCCTAAGCTAGCATACTGCCGTAACACTTGCGTTTGAATTCCAGAAACAAAAAGGCCTTTGAATCCCCCTTCTTACCTTTCTGCATGGGAGGAATTTCTTTGGCACATTCCATAATCTACCTGACGCAGCTTTTCTTCTGATTCACCATGGTTTCCAAACAGACTTTGCTGTTCTTCTCCTAGCATCCTCAATGGGGATTTACCCCTCACTTTCTTAATCTTTGACGTATCTGCTTCTTTACTCACTTCTTTATGTCAGTCTTTATTAAAGTCCGTTAACAATTCTTTTTCAACTCCTTCTACTCGTGATACAAACCACAGAAGCAATGACTTTAATGGCAGATAAAAAAACACTTAGGCCACCCACTCTGCTCAATTCTCTGCAGCCTGGAAAAACTGTAAATTCTACCTACCAGACCTCCCTCTCCCCAACAGTTCAATAACTGTCTTACACCTGTCCCACAGTGTATTCCTGAATCATGTCTACTGTATTTTGAAAAGTCTGTTTCAGCTCTTCACCAACTCATCTATGGAACAAAATACTTCCTCATCACATCCTTGGGCATTCCACTTCGTACATTTAGTTGTGTCCGCTTTACAAAAAAAAAAAATTGTCAAACATCCGCTCAAGGGAATTCAATCTCTTCTACAACATAAGAAGAATGAATTGGAGGGACAGGTACGTATCACAGAGAATACTACTTATATGGAACAGTCTTCCACTCCACATAAAGCAGTCTTGTACTCTATTCAAATGAAATTTGGATGAACGGGTGGGTAACTGCATGTTCACCCCCAATTTAGCACCTTTGTCCCTTATACATAGGTGCAATATGCAAACGTCCCAACATATCCCTGTTCTGCGCCCCCCCTCTGGGTTACTTGTACACAAAGCATAAGGGTTAAAAACCAAGGGAATGTAAGGTTAGTCTTAGGATCCTCACATATCAACAGACTAGTAAGGGCCTTTGAATCATTTAGACTGTATCCCACTTCTGCATCTTTTCATTAAGAATGCACACATTTAAGTATTTTTGCATCTTCCTTCTACTACAGACTACTTAGTATTTTGCTGCCTTTTACATAAAACCTTTACCCTTGTCTATGTCTTGTTAAAATGAGGTCTATAGAACTGCACTCAAAATTCTAAATAGTTATTACCAGCCATCTAAAGAGAAGTTTCATTTTCCATCGGATTCTTTGATGCACTCATATTTTTTTCCACTGTCCCCATTTCCTGCTAACCTTGCATATTACTGTGACTCACTATATTTCCTATGAAGAAAAAGTCAGCACCTTCTCATCCCACAAATCACTGACCTCAATGCACTTACGAACATTTCAGGAATAAAAATCAGACTATGGAACGATTGCTACTGTCTGAAGTATCACGTTGTGATGCTTTCTGCACTAGTGAGCAACATAAAGTACAGTTTTGTACCTACCATAAATGTAGATGTCAGAGAGGTATGCATCTGCAGTCCTAACAAATGGGTTGTCCTGTCCTCAGGCAGCCCTTCGGTCGGCCGGATTCCAAAGTCTGGGTCTGGCCTCGGCTGATGTCGCACTTCACCCGACGTCATAGCTGCAGTTCTTCGGGTATAAAGGTATCAGCCGACGCCATTTTCCTCAGTGTTTCTTGCCCCAGATGCCAGTTGCCCTCTAGGAAGGCTAAATTTGGATAAATGTAAAAGTTTCCAAATAACAGACAGCAAATAAAAAATAAACATGTATGTACATATATACAAACAAATACACCATAATAGATTCCCCCAGCTAGCTAGAAGATGGGCAAAAACCCTAGGAGTACCACAGAGGGGAAGGAGGGAGGGTAATCCTGACTGCAGAAGCATACCTCTCGGACATCTACATTTATGGTAGGTACAAAACTGTACTATGTCCTTCAAGGATGCATCTGCAGTCCTAACAAATGGGTAGAATACCATAGCCAAACTGGGGGAGGAGGTAATAGTAAGATTATGGTGTAGTTAAGATCCCTTGCAAAACAGCAGTGGCAAAACCTGCTCGGGATCTGGAGTATAAGGGTAGATTATAATGCTTGGCAAATGTATGCACGGAGCTCCAAGTAGCAGCCTCTAAAATGTCTTTGGTAGCCACTCCTCGTAAAAAAGCTGTAGTAGTGGCTGTAGCCCTTGTGGAATGAGGTCTGATGTTTTCTGGAGTTGTCTTCCCATGGTAAGAGTAACAAAATCTAATGCAATTTCCTATCCACTTAGAGACTGTCTGTTTTGAGATTGCTCTTCCTTCCATTCCTGTTGCATATGCTACCAGTAACTGGTCAGTTTTTCTATTGCTCTTGGTTCTGTCCAGGTAGTAGCGCAATTGTCTATGTACATCCAAGGTATGTAATAGCCTTTCTCCCCTGTTCTGTGGGTTGGGGAAGAATGTAGGCAGGTGGATAGCTTGGTTTAAAGATACCCTGGAGACCACCTTTGGCATAAAAGTAGGATTAGTTCTCATGGACACTCTATCTTGATGGAAGATAAGGAAGGGCTGTACTGCCATTAATGCCTGTAATTCAGAAACCCTTCTTGCTGAAGTGATTGCAAGCAGGAAAGCAGTTTTCCATGATAAGTACTGTAATTCTGCTGTTGCTGCTGGCTCAAAAGGAGGGAGTGTCAATTTTTCTAGCACAAAGTTCAAGTTCCAAGCGGGCAATGGTGGCTTCCTTGGTGGTTTCACATTTTTAATTCCTCTCAGAAACTGCCTGAGTAGAGGATGTGAGAAGACTGGAGGATCCATGTTGTATTCTGCCGAAATAGCTGATGCATGAATCTCAATGGAAGAATAGGACAGGCCATTGTGGAAAAGTTCTGCCAAGTATTCCAGGATGTTAGCTATGTTTACCAGTGACACATTTTCTCCTTTTGCTGCACTCCAAATGAGATATCGTTTCCATTTTGCTGAATAAGTTTTCCTTGTTGAGGGCCTGCGAGCCTCCAAGATAATGTCCTTAACCTTTTGAGATAAATCTGGGTTATTTTGTCTTATGCAATGTTCCAGGCAGCTAGCTGCAGCGTTTTTAGGTTTGGATGCAGGGTTTTGAAGTTGTTCTGTGTTAGCAGTAAGGGAACTAGGGGCAGAGACCATATTTGTTCCCGAGACATACTCCTCAGTAATGGGTACCCATGCTGCCTCGGCCAGTCTGGAGCTATTAGGATGATCCTTGGCCGGTCTTCTCTGATCTTCAGTAGCACCTTGTGCATCAAAGGAAGAGGTGGGAATGCATATGCTGTCAGGTTTTTCCAACTGAAGGATAGGGAGTCCACCTTCCAAGCAAGTGGGTGGTATGCCCTTGTGCAGAATTTTTTCAATTGGTGGTTGTGTGGGGATGTGAATAAGTCTATTCCTGGTAGTCCCCATTTCCTTGTAATGGATTTGAAGATGTCTGGATGCAGCATCCATTCGTGGGCATCCGTGGTAGTTCTGCTCAGGATGTCTGCTAGTATATTTTCTTTTCCTGGTACAAATATTGCCTGTAGTTGGATGTTGAAGCTCAGGGCCACATTCCAGAGGTCCATTGCCATCCGGCATAGAGGGTATGAATGTGTGCCTCCCTGTTTGTTGATGTACCACATAACTGTGGTGTTGTCCGTCCTCATCAGCAATTGACCCTGTCGAAGAAACGGTCTGAATGTCTGAATTGCCAGTTTTACTGCCAGCATCTCCTTTTGATTTATGTGTAGGTTCAGCTGGTCTTGAGTCCATAGGCCTTGTATGCACTTGTCCAGCATGTGTGCCCCCCAACCGAGGTCTGAGGCGTCCGTGGTGATAGTCTGGCTTGGTTGAGGGCTGTGGAAGGGCAGTCCCTTGTTCAATTGACAGGCCTGGGCCCACCATAGGAATTCTTGCTTCAGGCATGGAATTATTGGAATTTGGGTTTCTAGGCTGTGCTTGTGCTGAGACCATAAATTCCTTAGGTACCATTGCAAATTTCTCATATGTAGTCTGGCATGTGGAATCAATATTATGCAGGATGCCATGTAACCCAGGGCTTGCAGGACTTTCCTTGCTGTTAGCTGGTTCTGCGTTGTTAATGCCATGAAATAGAGAGGAAGGTGCTTCTGTTTTTCTGCTGTGAGGGATGCCATTTGATTTGATGTGTCCAGTTCTGCACCCAGGAAAGTTATTGTTTGGGATGGTATCAGCCTTGACTTTTTTATATTGACTGTGTATCCCAAGGCTTGTAGTAGATGAATGACCTTTTTCAAATCTTTTTCTAATTTGTTTTTGTTGTCCGCTTGTAACAGGCAGTCGTCCAGGTAAGGGTAAATTTGAATTCCCTGAAGCCTGCAATAAGCAATTACTGATGCCAGGCATTTCGTGAATACTCTGGGCGCAGTAGATAAGCCAAAGGGCAATGCTGAGAATTGATAATGCTCTGATCCTGCAAGAAATCTGAGGTATCTTCTGCAAATTGGTCGTATGGGGACGTGCAGGTATGCCTCCTTGAGATCTAGAGTTACCAGCCAAGACTCCTTGCCCAGCATGGGAAGAAGCTGCTGTAGGGTCAGCATTTTGAATTTTGGAACAATGAGATATGTGTTTAGAGCGGACAGGTCGAGAATAGGCCTCCATTGGTTTTCTTTTCTTGGCACCAGGAAAAGTCTGGAGTAAAACCCTTGCCCTTGTTCCATAGACGGTACCTTTTCTATAGCTCTCATCCTTATCAAGTGGTCTATTTGTTCTAGAGCTTTTTTCTTTTGATTTGGAGGTAGGTTTGGCATTCCTCTCTTCCTTGGTAGGGTATGGAAGGGAAACCTGTAACCTTGGTCTATTGTCTGCAAAATCCATTTGTCTCCTGTGATGTGATGCCAGTTTTCCGAAAATAAGGCTAGCTTTCCGCCTAAGGGTGCTTCTAGTTGTTCCCTGGTAGGCGGTCTCAGAGCCAAATCACTGTGATTGTCCTGTGGAAGTGGTAGTGGCTGGATCTGTGGCAGTACTTCGCTGGTTGTTAGGCTGCCACTGACGTCCCCTGTAGGCACCTCTGGATTGACCCCTGCCTCTTGGGCGCCTATTCCTGCCTCTCTGTGCTCTGGTGGTGTCTGGAAAGGACCAATTCTTGGAAGGCCAGTTCCTACTAAACCTTGGAGGCTGGACCTGTAAGAAATCCTTGACTGTCTGGACAGATTTTGCTTTCTCTTCCACCTTCTTCAGCACCTGCTGTGCAGGGAAGCCAAACAAATTGAGCTTATCCATGGGAGCATCTAGAAGCTTTGATTTAACATGGTCTGGTAAGGACTGCTCTTTTAACCATGCATGCCTTCTGATCACTGTACCAGTCATAGCTGATCTAAAGGAAGCCTCAAGTGCATCATAGCCGCATTTTAAGGAATGATTACTGACCTGCTGAATGTTATGTACCATTTCCTGAAGAGATTTTTTGTCTAATGGTTCAGGAGAGGACAGTTTTTTAGTTAACTGATCTAACATAAATTCCTGATACTGAATCATGTGGAATTGACAGTTTAAGGCCCTAGCTGAAAGAGTAGCAGAAGTGTAAACTTTTTTACCCCATCTCTCTAAGGCCCTAGATTCCCTTTCAGAGGGGAGGGGGTTTTTGGCAGAGGAAGCTGCTACTGCCTTGGGTCCCTGTGATATAGTTTCAGGATCTGCAAAAGGAGCCTTATACAAATGATAATGTGTGTCCAGAACCCTGTAGTACCTGTCGGGCTTAGCAGGGGCCGGAGGAGGAGAATCAGGAGCAGTACAAGCATCATTAAAAGCATCATCCACAACAGTAAGCACTGGAGGAATGGCTAAAGGCCTATGCTGTGGCAAATGCAAAAAGGTCCTAAGCCTTTTCCTAGAGTCTGAAAAATCCTGGCCCTGCCATTGAAATTGTTCCCTCATAGCATGCAAGGTTTCCCCAAAAGAAAATTCCTCAGGAGGAGAGGCAGAAGGAATGGAGTCTTCTGCATCAGAGTCCTCATAAGGAGAATAAGGGCCCTCTGGAGGGTCTGTATGTTCTGAATCATCAGAGGAGTAATCTGAAGAAACTGGCTCAGGGGGCTCTGCTCTAAGCCTCTTCTCCGGAGGTGGGTGAGAGGCCCTGTCAGGGTGAGGTTGGGATCCCCGGATCAAAGAAATAAGATCCTCTGCTAGACTAAGCATTTGAGTACTAGAGCTAGGCCTGTGAGAGGGGGTCTTAGCAGGCACATTCTTGGTTGATTTTGCTGCTTTAGCCCTGGCCAAAGCCTTAATCGACATGGATGCAGGGGGCCTAGCAGCTCCACGTGCAGGAGTAGATATATCTAAAGGAATAGTATCAGATAAATCCTATGAACCTGCAGGAGCAGGTGGGATTTCAGTAGCAGATTCAGCCATGCTGGAAGAGGCCTCGGTAGAAGGCAAGCTTTCGGCCGAAGGAAGGACCGAGGACTCGGTTTCAGCCGAAACAGAGACACTCGCGGTTGACTTAACCGCGGTTTCGGCCGAAACCGCGGACCGCGAGTGTCGGCCGAAACCGTGGACCGCGAGTGTCGGTCCTTTTCCTTGCGCTTTTTAGTTAATTGCGAAGTCGGAGTTTCCGACGGCATGTTGTAAGCAAAAGCGGAGCCGAAAAACTCCTCAGCAAATTCCGACCGACGTCTAAGTGTCCGTCGGTTGAAAGAAGCACAGGCTAGACAAGCTGCTACGTCGTGGTCTGGGCCTAAACAAGGTAGGCAGTAAGAGTGGAAATCTTTATGAGGTATTTGTTTCCCACAAGTTAAACAGTTATTCACTTTTTCTGACATCGGCTGAGGCAAGAAAGAGTCCCCAACGGGGTACTTAGCTTTTTAGAAGTCTTCGGTAGAAGTAATCTCTGGTTCTGACCGACCGGCACTTGCGAACAGCTTCTGCTTCGGGCGCCACGCGGCAAGAAAGACTGAGGAAAATGAGGTCGGCTGATACCTTTATACCCGAAGAACTGCAGCTATGACGTCGGGTGAAGTGCGACATCAGCCGAGGCCAGACCCAGACTTTGGAATCCGGCCGACCTAAGGGCTGCCTGACGACAGGACAACCCATTTGTTAGGACTGCAGATGCATCCTTGAAGGACATCAAGGCTGTCCCCTTCAGTGTCCTCACTTTCTGCTCACACCTTGCTGCCTTTTTTTTTAACCCTTTCTTACCATGGAAACAGGTACTCCCAATCTACTTCTAGCAGATACAAGCCTCCACAGATTCCAGTTTTCCTCCATGCTGCCCATCTACTAATCCTGTTGCTGAACCTGTCATCACACACCCTTTTTCATGAAACAGATGGTATATATACCACAGCCATGTAGCCGGGTCATTAAAACCTTCTCCCAGGCCCAAAGAAACCATCTAAATTTCCACCTTCTTATCATCCTTCATTGTCTACAGAACATTTAAACTCATCAAACACAGGGTACACTCTCTTTTTCTTACATAGTCTGAATCAAGGAACAGACACATATCCTACTCTCTGGCCAGTTAAGAACATACATCTAGAATATATATACAATATCTATACCTTCTTCTAAAAACAAAAGCATGCAACTCTCTCTCTTTTTTTAATCAAGCTTCTGTCCCTGCAGAGCATCACCCTGACAGTTCTTCCCTTACTATTTCCTGCTATATTATTCTCCCATCTTTGATCTTCTATGTTCCACCTGCACTATTTACTTCTGTTTTACTCTCTAGTCTCTCCCATCATGGTTTAAAAAGACGACTGCCATAATAAAATGCTTCAGCCCAGCTTTTAACAATTCCTTCCAATTTTTACTTACACTGTCCCTTCCAAAAATCAAGTACTTCTGTGTTCAAGCCCAGCAACTTACTTTTAGGATGGCAGAGTGGCGCAGCAGTTTGCGTTGTCACCTCACAACAAGAGGTTCTCCAGTTTAATTCTTGGCTGGGGTGCCTTCTGTGCATTGTCTGCATGTCCTCCCTGCGTTTGTGTTGGTTACCCACAGGTGTTCCAGTTTCCTCCCACATCACAAAGACACGCATCTTGGAGCGTTTCTCCCTGGGCCTCCACTGAAAACTGACTCATTTCAAGTTGGACTTTCCCAGTAAACAAATGTTAAATAAATGAATGAATAAATAAATACATTTTACTGAATACACCAATCAATCCCTCAACTACCAAATGAACTCTCATTTTTCCCAGTCATATGTTCACTCCACATTTGATGCACCTCTACAAAAGGCAAAAGATTCCCTAAAGAACCTGCACATTTTCTACAGCTGCTCTACTTTTTCACTTGTCAGATAAACTGCAATAACACACGTACGATCACATGGACTGGACTTTCTTACTTTCATTTTCCTCAAGTAATTTGATCTACCCAACATCAGACACAACACAGTCTTGATATAAAACAAACTCTTCAACGGTTCCTTCCCTCTACTAAGTACACTACATTTCTTCACTTCTCCCAGCCATGTTATGCCCTTCCTTCTGACCACAGAGTATAACCATGTACCTCCAAGGTCTCATTCCAGCACAATTTTTGTCAACTCTCAAGCACTTTTTCAATTCCATGAATTACCTTAGTTACTGCACTATAACAATTCTACACCCCCCACACACAAACCTTTCAAGTTAAATGCTCCAGTCATTCAGTTCTTCCTGCTACTCTTGTATTTAATCATAACACCTCTCCTTTTTTCTACTGGTATGTTACTATTAATTCTTTCCTTCCCTCTCTTCATTCTACTCTGCCTCATGTCTTTAATTTTTCCATCCTGTACAAGCTGTTCTTCATGGACTGCAACATCCTGTGTGCTTAACATTTGCAAAATTGTTTGATTTTCCTTTAAAACAAATTCATCTTCTTACACAAAGCACAGCCTGCTTCGGCAGCACACTTCCCTGATCCACATACAGATTCAGAGACATCAACATTTAACATCCTCCTTTATCTCATCTTTATTTCATCCTGCTTTCCAGAGTCACTTAATCTACCTCATAAATGCTACTACACAAACTTATGCATTAGCACTGACACACTACTAACACACTATAAATGATCCTTCCAGAATGCATTCTCAATTTAAATTTGTTCATACTCACCAAACTCCCACTAAAATAAATGGAAGTGAGAACCAATGCCAGGAGATGAAGCCTGAATTTTAATGTAATAAAAAAATTGATATCACATCAAATTATGCTCTTCATAAGGAGTTTATACAACTAAACTCCTCTTATCGTCAGTATAGGATTGCTTGTGCCTCTGTCCAAAGTTGCACCCTCTGAATGTTAAACAAGCTTCTGCTACTTAAATCTCAATTAAGACTGCAACACATTCTTCACCCTCATTTTAGCAATGCTAAACGTTACCACATTTGCCCTCTCTGAAGGCAGCACAACAGAGCAACACTCTTTATCCTTCTAACAAAATGTAGCAAATTCAGCAAGTACGATGAGCCTAACATACACCTACCTCACACAACCCACAGAAGATTTCTGATCATATCACATACTCACCTGTCATTCACTGCCAAATTATCTTCCTCAGTTTTCAAGTTTTAAGGCATGCTAACCCCCGCCCCATTCCCAGTTTTAAAGAATACAATGCTTCCACTTCTTTTACTCAACTTCACTGTACCATTCTCTTGTATACAAGAGAAAACACATCCACTAACCACTTAAAAATTCTTCCCATAACTTCAGATTCATTCCCGCATTTAATTTCACTTTAGAAAGAAAACTCAACTCTCTCTTCCTAACAATGAGCCAATGAATGACATCTCAGTGATAAATCATGGGCAAAACACCATTTTCATTGTCCCGATATTACATTTTTGAAAAAGTAGACTCAAAGGTTCATAAGTAAGTACTAAGCTAACTGCTCTGGTGGGTCATTTTAAGCATAGCCAATTTCTTCTCTAAGGTGAGAATCAAACTTTGTACCTTGTATTGATGAAGTAAATACCCTATTATGCCAACCCCAACCCCACTGCATAAAATTAACTCAGGCAGTTACTGTCACAAGATTCTAATGGACAGTCCTGTATCTGATGGTAGCCTACTAGATGTAAGGGCAATAAATCTGACAAAGTAGAACTTTTAAAACGACTAAACATACAAACAATGTCAAGGGAACACACAGGCCAACACCTGCCCTAAACCTAATGATAGATACAGTCTCCACAAACAATATTCCAACAAAATTCAACTCTTGATCAATGGCCAGACTGCTATGATAAGTAAATGACCATGCCTCCATTAATCACTTAACCAGAGCATCCCACCACCACAACATAAATGAAAGTACATTTACACACACACACACACACACATACACACACATATAAATATATATATATATATATATATATATATATATATATATATATATATACACACACACACACACACACACATTGCTATCAGAAAGTCATCAAATGCACAAATGAAAAGTTAAAATGGCGAAAGTAAAATGAAGTCTGTAATGTCAAAATATAAATAAATGAAAGCTGTTAACATTCTCCTTTTTTTCTTATTTTATACTCAGTGCAATCCTCTGCACATGTAGTTTTGCAAAATACATCACATATTCAGATATTTGGACTTGATACAAATAATGAAATGAAAATCGGCATCTGTTCTTCCACTTGAATTAGTGCTACAGTAAAGAAAATCAGAAGCCTATAAAATAAGTTGCATATTAAAATGAGGAACATCAAATAAGTAATTTCTAACACTGCTTTTCACACACAATCAACGAAGTTAAAAACACAAACTTAATAATGCACTTTGCCACTGTTGTAGTCTGCCTGTTTATGCTTGACTTGCAAAAAGTATAAACATACATGGCAGACATACAACCTGCACACTGCATTTTAGATTTTTTTTTTAATTTAATGTGTCATGTATGCCAAAAATGAGTAGTGGTGATTCAGTTTCAACAGATCCACAGGATGTGAACTCACTTCTACAAGTTAATCTCAGAAACCACATCTCTCCTTATCTGCTAACCCTAGCCTCTTTGGTGAAGGTAGCACAGCAGCATGAACTCTGTTTTTCAAATCTCATCAATATGGCATTGTTCAAGCTGCAGAGCACTAAAACTCACACATGTAAATATATAGGTTTTCTGCCCAAAAAATATGCTTACATGGTGATGCCAGTCTACAACAGCATTCTGACGTCTTGGATTGCCTGACAGTGAACTAACCCAGTGGTTCCAAAATAAAATTTCAGTAAGAAAAGGAATAGTGGCAGACAATGCCTTTTACACACCATACCTTTTTTGGTCTGCCAGATGCATAGTTATGTTTAAAAAAAAATGCAAAACCCCATTTCCAAAGCCAGCATTATCTTCCTCAATACTGTGAAATATATTTTCAAATCCTGATGGCTCCACAAAGGTTAGTGTGGAATCTACTTCACCAGAAATACATAAAAGCTGTTTACTTCCTAATCACGTGGCTAAATGTAGCTTTTGCACCTATCACCACACAACTTGAAAATTGATGAAACCAACATACTTTAGCTGTGGTATTAGGCAGATTTTCTTAATGGTGTTAATAGTTCCTTTTTCAAAATCTGAAAAAGTCACCATTAGAGACAGAAACACCACATTTTCATCATATATTTCACATAATATACACCTAAAAGCGTCATGGCAGGACTCAGATTTCTGACAAAATACCATACAAGAGTGAGAAATCTTCTCCAGTTCCAATGCTATATATACAACATACAATTGTTTGCATTCCTGTGTTCCATTTACCAATAAATATTTTGACTCAGTAAGACTGATGATTGTCATTGGTAGAACTGTGCTTTATTATTAAAGCGCCACACTTAATTTGAAGCACGTGGGGGGGGGGGGGGCTCTTTACATCTTGAATGGCTTTTTCTCTGAAGCCTCTTCTACTCTCTTACCCTTTGTACTGGTTGTTTCAAAGTTTTTATATTCGGCAGATGAGTTACCACGCAGTCAGATGAACCTGTTAGTACTTCAGGAACTACTCTGCAATGTTATTCTGTTGTTGTAGTAACCAGTCTTTTTACTGAATCCATGGCTATATACACTTAAGAAATCACAGGGTCTGAACCATAATGATGCCTTACACACACCAGTGATAATTTACCTTGCTGGACCTCTGATCTTACATACCTGCCTTTGCACTTGTCAATATTTTTTACTGCAAATACCAATACTTTTTTCACTTGCCTTTTTCTCTAAACTACATATCTAGCAAACAATATCTAAAAGAGCTTTACCTTTCTGCAATGGCACTGCAGTACACATCAATCCAATCGCACAATGATTTGATATTGCTTGTGACAACTCCAAACTTGTGCTAAATTTGTGCTATATTTATCAACTAACTCTCCATTCAACATTTAGTACACTGACATTTAACTATCTAAACAGTTTATGTATCCACATGCAAGTACTCTATTTGCCTTCTGTTGACACTGTGATGCACAGTGTTTGACCATGTAACACAATGTGGCCATATACACAAGTAGTGGTGAAGGCAGTCACTTTTTAGCTGTACAGCGGGGCACAACTCAATACTATCCAACTTAAATTGCACATTCCTACTTTATAACATGGAAATACAGGTAACTGTCATGAGTTCATAGTTTGTACTAGGCTACCTGCAACCCAACCCAGTTTGTCCTCAAACACATTGGACGCCTATAAGATGGGGGATATGTTAGTAAGGAGGTAGCTAAGGGTTATGGTGGGGGCTGTGTTAATTTAGGATAAGTTAACTTACTGTCAAGCCTCTGCCCATTACAGATTGAGGGTCAGACTAAGGGGTGAATACAATTTCTCATCCAGTGATCAAGGTTTTGCTTGAAAAGGGTCAGAGACATGAACTCTGCTTCATGTGGATGGGGAGCCTCTTCCATAGTGCAAGGATCCTTATAGACACATATCAGTCTCTCCTCAACATATTTTATTTATGTTGCAGGCAATTGTTCAGGTCCTTGGAGCTAGTGTTTCAGGTACTCTGTTTGTCTGATGTGCAACATGTCCATCAGAGCTGGGTCTCAGGATGCCTTATATGTAGGCTAAGATCACCTCTCGGTAACCTGTAAGAGAATGAGTAAAGAGATAGGGCCTTAAGGCAATCTGTGTAGGATAGGGTATACATACCCTGGATTCTCCTGCTGAGAAACTTTTGAGGGTGTCCTAACTGTTGTAGGTGCCTGATTAAGTATAAGGAAAAGCAGGCAATGTATTTGATGAAATGAATGAAATGGGCTGAGCAGAGTGGTACTGTACCTTCCCCGGACCTGGATGCCATATCCTTACTAATGAGTTGGGCGACACAGAAAGATTTTCTTACTATCTTAGCTACATGTTCAAATTACTAACAACATATGTTCCCAAATCCCTAACTACCGGTTAGCCTCTTACAGATGTTTTATCAATGGAGTAATTAGCTTTGTGGGCACTATAATACATTTTTTCATCATGAGTTTTAATCCATGGCTTTGGCACCAATCATTTCTTTGTGTAAGATCCTTTTGAAAGATGCTTTGTCAGGGGGAAGGCAGGAGGGGTGATCTATGACAGCTCCCAATTTACAGTCATCTGCAAACTTGGTGAGCCAGAGGCCTTTGACACTGGCATCTATTTCTCAGAAGTCAAAGCTAAACAGGAGAGAGCCCAACACAGAGCCCTGGGGTACCGAGCTAGTAACTGGTCTCCTGGTAAAAACAGTCTCACCACTCCAGACTTCTTGGGTCCTATCTGTCAGCCAGTCAGCAATACAGTGAGTTATCTAGGGATTTATGCCTAGTTCTGACAATATGTCAATAATACTTGAGTGGGGTATTGTATCCAACGTCCTGGCCAGGTCGAAGTACGCAGCGTGCACTGTTTTCTCCTCATCTCCTCATCCACAGCCTTGGTAACCCTCTTAAAGAAGTCTATCAGGTTGAATAGGCAAGATGTTCTCTTGATAAAGCCAAACTGGGATGGTCTAGTGTCTGTAGGTTGCCAATGTCCTTGATGATCATTTCCATGATAATTCGTTCCATGTCACTGCATATTACACTTGTCAGACTGATGAGTCTGTAGCTTCTAAGGTGAGCTGACAGTCCATCCTTGTAGAGATGGATGAACATTGTAGCCTTCCACTCACTCGATAAGTAACCTGCTTTGAGGCTGTAGATGAAAAGTGACACTTTGTGGTCCTGCTAGGTCATGTTTGAGACTATTTAGGATCAACCAGGGATACTGCCGAGGCCCACTGAAGCAGTGTTTCTGGCCTTAGTGAGCACCACCAGGACCTTTCCCCTGTTGACAGTTGGGGGGGGTGACATGCTAGAAGGCATTTCACAGGGAGTAGTGGGGGAGCAACTAATTTTATTCACATTTTATATACTGCTTAAGTAATAAGTGGTTCACAAATATTAGAGCTAGCAAGGAATTTGTGTACGGATTGTTATCAACTTACAGGCAAGAGAATAACAGTATCAGTGATAGACAAATGTAAATAATCATAGTTAACTGTAAATTTTAGTTCTTACTGGCATTTTCATAGAGTAAGTATCACACTGTTCGTTAACTCGATGCATTTTGTGAAAACTATTTAAGCAAATTAATGCATGTTTGATATTCTGTATTCTGGTTTAAAATATTGACGCTTACACATGTTGCTCTTACTTGATTTGATAGCAATCCTTTACACACACATCTATATATATATCTATATATATATATATATATATATATATATATATATATATATATATATATATATCTATATATCTGTATATATATATATATATATATATATATATAGCCTAGCAAGAGTTTGTTTGGCTTTCGCCACCCTTTTAGATTAGTTGAATGTCTCTCTTGTTTGTAGGTCACAGAGGATAGCCCTTTTAAGGTTAGTTTACTGTGCCTCTGTCTAGCAGGGACACAGAAGAGATCCCAGGGGAAAACTTACGATCTCCCATCCACTCGTCAAGATTTCTCTTAAAGAGGGTCAGTGAGGGGCTCTGACTAACCTGGACTGGGATTTTGTTCCAGAGTGAGGGGAGCCTCTAGGATATGAATCTGTCCCTCCAGCATGTCCTATTTATTTCAGTGCTGAGGTTTAAGTCCCTGGAGCGTGTAGCTCTGAGGGACTTAGATTTCCTGAGGTGGAGCATGTCCATTAATGCTGGGTTGGACAGGGCTTTATATGTCAGGCACTGATCGCCTCTGAGTAGGCAGTAAGCAACTGAGTAGAGTTGGAGTTTCTTTAGAAGAACTGCATAGGGCATCTGTTTGATACCCTTGATCCTCTTGGTGAGGTACTTTTGGGGTCTTTCCAGTTGCTGCAGGTGTCGGGTGAGGTACATCCCAAACGGGGCACTGTATTCAATTATGGGCCTGATGAGTGATGAGCAGAGAGGTACAATGACCTCTCTTGATCCAGATGTGAACCCTTTTGTGATAAGGTGGGCTGTATAGAAGGTCTTTCTAACCACTTTGGCAACGTGATTGTCAAAGGAGAGATTACTATCTACTTGGGTCCCCAAATCCCTAATTACTTCTTCCGTACTTAATGGATTACCACCTATGTGGTAATCTGTGGGCACTTTGTTTTTCCCAAAGGGGATGACTATGCACTTTTTGGCATTTAGCTTTAGGCCATGGCTCTGGCACCAGTTATCAGTCTCTGTGAAACCCTTTTGGAGGATGCTTGTGTCAGCTAAAGAGTCGATTATGGCACCCAGTTTGCAGTCATCTGCGAACTTGGTCAGCCATAGTCCTCCCGTGTTAGTCTGTACCTCAGAGAAATATATACCAAACAAGAGAGGTCCCAGGACTGAGCCTTGTGGGATGCCACTTGTAACTGGTTTAGAGTCTGACATGGCACCTCCGATTCTGACCATGTGGGTTCTATCCCTGAGCCAGTTTGCAACCCATCTTGTGACATAGGGGTTGATATTTAAGCTGGTGAGCTTATTTATGACGCCCGAGTGGGGTATTGTGTTGAAGGCTTTTGCGAGGTCCAGGTAGGCTGTGTGGACTACCTTCCCTTCATCTATGGCCTTGGTAACAGTTTCAAAGAAATTGACCAGGTTCAAGAGGCAAGATCTGCCTTTAACAAAGCTGAATTGGGTAGGATCCAGTGTCTGGAGGTTCCCAATGTCTTTGTTTATGAATTCCATGATGATACGCTCCATAGCTTTGCAAGCCAGGCTAGTCAGGTTTATAGGGCGATAGTTTCCGGGGTCCGTTGTGGTACCACCTTTGTGGAGCAGGACCACTGTTGCTGTACGCCATTCCTTGGGTACATATCCTGTAGTAAGGCTGACACTGAACAGTGACTTTATGTGAGGATGCAGTTCTTCTTGGAGCTCGTGTAAGACACAGCCCGGGACACCGTCCGGTCCCATTGATGCTGTGTTTTTTTGCTTTGGAGAGGGCAGCTCTCACCTGTGCATCTGTGATGTCAGGGAGGCTACACTCTTTTGGGTTAGACATTTGCTCTTTTGGGGGGGGAAGGGGGGGGGGAGTTTGCACTGAACCTGTCTGCCAGGATACTGGCAATGTCTGTGGGTTCAGTGTATTTTTTTTTGTCATTTTGCACTAACTCAGAGCATATCTGGGAGTTGCCACCCAGGTTCCTGACATAACTAAAGAAGGCCTTGTGATTATCTTTAGCGTCTTGTCCAATTTTTCTTTCGAAGCTGGCCTTGGATGATTTTATGAGGGATCGTAGTTTCTTGCTAGTACTGGTCAGAGATGCCTTCCCTTTTGGGGATTTTGCTCTATCATGTAGTAGCTTCCTCCTGTTGTATAGCTTATTTATGGCCGGGGTCCACCAGACAGGTCTCCTGCCTTTGGAGGAGTGAGTCTTGGTTTTATTTGGGATAGCACGATCCATGCATTCCTGTAGGTGTCCATAGAATGCGTTTGAAAAAGGATTCTGCGGTTTGGGACGTATTTTCCACTGGCTAGGGGCTTCGAAGGATTTCACCTCGGACTTGAGAAATGTGAAGTTTGCTTTTGAGAAGTTCTTCACCGTGGTTACCTTGGCTGGGGGTGGGGACGGGATATGGATGTCCAGTGAGATTAATTTATGGTCTGATCTTACCAATGAGGGGTATACCTCTGGTGTGGAACATAGAGTCCCCATGTTGGTAATGACCAGGTCCAGTATGTTTTCCCCTCTTGTGGGAGTGGTGACCAGTTGTTCCATAGCATTTGAGTTTATAAATTCTAAGAACCGTTGGGCGAGGGTGTTGTGGCTTGAGTAGTTTTCCTAGTCAATGTTTGGGTAGTTGAAGTCATCCATTATAATGGTGTTTGGAGAGACAGTCCACTTTTGTACCTACCATAAATGTAGATGCTCGAGTGCTCATACAGCTGCAGTCATTACAGATGGGTTATCCTGCCGTCAGGCGGGTCCTTAGTCGGCCAAATTCCAAAGTCTAGGTCCTGCGTCGGTTGTCGTCACTTCTTCCCTGACGTCAGTGCGGCAGGGGTATAAAAGAGGCAGCCAACGCCATTTTCTTCAGTTTTTCTTGCCCCAGATGTTAGGTGCCCCCAGAAGGAAGGCAAAACATAGTGTTATGCAAACATGCAAAGCAGATAAATCAAAAACAGTAGTTGCAAGCAAATGCACCATAAAAGAATACCCCAAATAGGTTGTATGATAAAGGTGTTTGTCATAAGGCCTGTCCTAAGAGGGGATGGAGGGAGGGTAACCTGGACTGCAGCGATATGAGCACTCGAACATATACATTTATGGTAGGTACAAAACTGTACTATGTTCATCGTGCATACAGCTGCAGTCATTACAGATGGGTAGAATCTCAAAGCTAAGTAAGGGTGGTAGGCACTAAGTGGAACTAGGAGGGGCGAGGATGCCCTGCAGGACTGCTATGGCAAAGCCCGCTCTAGATTTTGAGTATAGTGGAAGGTGGTAGTGCTTGGAGAAAGTGTACACTGAACTCCAAGTAGCTGCTTCCAAAATGTCCTTGGTAGGGACCCCCCTGAGGAAAGCTGCAGAGGTAGCTGTAGCCCTGGTGGAGTGGGATCTGATGTATACAGGCACAGATTTTCCATGAAATGAATAACAAAAGCGTATGCAGTGGGCTATCCATTTTGAAATTGTCTGTTTGGAAATAGCCTTTCCTTGAGCACCTGTAGCATAGGACACAAAGAGCTGCTCAGATTTCCTGAATGGCTTTGTTCTGTCCAAGTAATAACGAAGTTGTCTGTGAATGTCCAAGGAATGTAGTAGTCTCTCCCCTTTGTTCTGTGGATTTGGATAAAAGGTAGGTAAATGAATAGTCTGATTCAAGGCTACACTGGATACTACCTTTGGCATGAAGGTAGGGTTGGTTCGTAAGAAAACTCTGTCCTGATGGAAAATGATGAATGGTTGCACAGCCATGAGGGCCTGTAGTTCCGAAACCCTGCATGCTGAGGTAATAGCCAGTAGGAAGGCTGTTTTCCATGACAAGTATTGTAGCTCTGTTGAAGAAGCCGGCTCAAAGGGAGGCAGGGTCAGCTTTTCCAATACGAAGTTGAGGTCCCAAGCTGGGACTGGTGGTTTCCGTGGGGGTTTTATATTTTTTGCCCCTCTGAGGAACTGCCTTAACAGAGGATGTGAGAATAAAGGAGGATCTGTATTGTATTGTGCAGAAATGGCTGAAGCGTGGATCTTGATGGAGGAGAAGGAAAGGCCACGGTTTAACATCTCAGCTAGGTACTGTAAAATTTGAGGTATATTTATTACCCAAGGATTCTGGCCCTTTTCTTGATTCCAGGAACAAAATTGTTTCCATTTGGCGGAGTAGGCTTTTCTAGTAGAGGGTCTTCTGGCCTCCAAGATGACATCCTGCACCTCCTTGGAGAGGAGAGTCTGTTGGGAAATTAAGGTATTCTCCATGCAGCTAGATTTAGGGTTTTGAGCTGGCTGTGAAGGGTTTTGTAGTTGTGCTGGGACAACAGAAGAGGGACTAGAGGTAGGATCCATGGTGGGGAGTGTTGTCAGGCTCTTTAGGAGAGGATACCAGTGTTGTCGTGGCCAGTCTGGAGTAATGAGAATAATTTGTGGCCTCTCTGCTCTGGCTTTTAATAGAACTTTGGTCAGTAGAGGAAGAGGCGGGAAGGCATAGACTGTCAATGTTGTCCAATTGAAAGAGAGTGCGTCCACTTTCCAGGCCTGTGGATGATAGGTCCTTGAACAAAATTTTTCCAACTGGTAACTTCTGTGGGTAGCAAATAGATCTATGTCTGGCTGTCCCCATGCCTGAGTTATCTTTGAGAAAACTTGAGGATGCAACTTCCACTCATGTAGGTCTGTCATATTTCTGCTTAAGTTGTCCGCCAGTGTGTTTTCCTGGCAGGAATTGTGCCTGTAGTTGAATTTGCAATTCCAGTGCTGTGTACCGTAGGGTCATGGCTTGCCTGCACAGGGGGTATGAATGAGTTCCCCCGTTTGTTTATGTACCACATGACTGTGGTGTTGTCTGTCCTTATCAATAGCTGGCCTGGCTGCAGTAGGCCTTTGAAGGTCATAAGAGCATTTTGCACGGCTAGCATCTCCTTTTCGTTGATGTGTAGGTGCTTCTCTTTTTGGGACCATTTTCCCTAAATGCACTGATCTACCATGTGTGCTCCCCAGGCGTAGTCTGAGGCGTCCGTTGTGATGATTTGAGTTGCTTGAGGTACACAGAAAGGGAGACCTGTGTTTCTTTGGCATGCTTGAGCCCACCACAAAAATTCCTTTTGAAGGCATGGAATGAGTGGTATAATTGTTTCCAAGCTGTGGCTGTGTTGAGACCATAAGTTTTTTAGGTACCATTGTAGTTTCCTCACATGCAGCTTTGCACATGGTATTAGTAGGATGCAAGATGCCATGAATTCCCAGAGCCTGCAGGACTTTCCTTGCAGTTAGTCTGGTGAAAGTTGCCATTTTGTTGAAGTATTGAGACAGTTGCCCTGGTTTGTCTGGCGTGAGGTAGGCCATCTGGGTGGTTGTATTTAAGCTGGCACCCAGGAAAATTATCTGTTGAGAAGGTATTAGTTTTGATTTCTTTTTGTTCACTGTGTATCCCAGGTAGTTTAACAGTTTTATTACAAACGCCAGATGCTGAAATAGAATGTCCTTGCTGTCCGCTTGGATCAGGCAGTCATCCAGATATGGGTAGATTTGTATTCCTTGTTGTCTGCAGAAGGCAATTACTGATGCCAGGCATTTCGTAAACACTCTGGGCGCAGTAGATAAGCCAAACGGAAATGCAGAGAATTGGTAATGGGTTGAACCTGCAAGAAATCTGCAGGTATGCCTCCTTGAGGTCCAATGTTACCAGCCAAGACTCCTTGCCCAGCATGGGAAGAAGCTGCTGTAATGTGAGCATCTTGAATTTTGGCACCTGTAGATATGTGTTTAGGATGGATAGGTCTAAGATGGGTCTCCAATCTTTGTCTTTCCTTGGTACCAGGAATAGTCTGGAATAAAAACCTTGACCTTGTTCTTTTGCAGGTACCTCTTGAATCGCTTTCATAGCCATGAGAGCGGAAATCTGTCTTTGTGCCTCTGCCCTTTGATTTTGTGGCAGGTTTGGCAAGCCTCTCATTTTTGGAAGGGTGTGAAAGTGGAACCTGTAGCCTCTGTCTATAATGTCCAGAATCCATCTGTCTTTTGTAACAATATGCCAGTTTTTTGAAAATAATGCCAGTTTTCTGCCCAAAGGTGCTGCCATTAAAACTTTGTTTGGCAGGCATAGGGGGAAATCATTGTGTCTGTTTTCTAAATGACTGTGATCTATCTTCTCCACCTCTTCGGGTTGGTGCTTGCCACTGTCTAGCTCTGTAAGATCCTTGAGGTTGCCCTCTACCCCTTGGGCGTCTGTATCTGCCCCTTTGAGGTCTGTCCGTGGCTGGAAAGGACCAATTTTTTGAAGGCCAGTTTCTGCTGAAGCGTGGAGGTTGTACCTGCAAGAAATCTTTCACTGTTTGCATAGATTTTGCTTTTTCCTCCATTTTCTTTAGTACCTCCTCAGCCTTAACACCAAACAATACATCTTTTTGAAGAGGTGCAACTAATAACTTTGCTTTGACATGATCTGGTAACGTTTGCTCTTTGAGCCAAGCATGTCTACGTATAACAGACCCTGTGACAGCAGCTCTACATGAGGCCTCCAAAGCATCAAAACCGCACTGCAAGGTATGTTTACCCACTTGCTCTGCTCCATGCAACAAATCCTGCAATTCTTTCAAATCTGGTTGTTCTGTTTGTGTCATTTTGCTTTTCAGCTGAGATAACAAAAACTGTTGGTACTTTAACATATGAAATTGACAGTTTAATGCCCTCATGGTTAAAGTGGCAGATGTATACACCTTTTTCCCCCACCTTTCTAATGCTCTGGAATCTCTCTCTGAAGGTAAAGGGTTTTTAGCAGTAGAGGCCTTTATTCCCTTGGGACCCTGTGAAATTGTTTCTGGGTCTGCAGTATGGCTTTTATAAAGGAACTGGTGTGAATCAGGAACCCGGTAATACCTGTCTGGTTTAACACGGGCTGGAGGTAAAGAATCTGGATTAAGGCTGGCTTCTGCGTACACATCATCCAAAATATCTAAAACAGGAGGGATAGCCAGGGGCCTATGCTGGGGGAGCAGTAGAAATTCCCTGAGCCTTTTCTTGGAATCTGAGTAATCTTGGCCTTCCCAGTGGAAGTGTTCCCTCAGTGTATGCAGGGTTTCCCCAAAGAGTAGTCCTCAGGGGGGGATACCGAGGGAATAGACTCCTCAGCATCAGAGTCTTCGAAAGGGGAATAGGCATTATCCTGGTCCTCAGAATGGTCTGAGGTAATAGAAGCCTGGTCTGAGGAAGGTTAGTCTTCCTCCAATCTGGGCCTTTTGTCAGAGGGGGGTTGAGAACCCCTGATGAGAGTTATCAAATCCTCAGCCATTTTAAGCATCTACTTTTTAGGCATGGGGCCTTGAGAGGAGGTCTGAGGACCCTGTATTTTAGTTTTCATGGCAGCTTTAGATTTAGTGAAGGATTTAATGGAGAAGATGGAAGGCCTGAAGACGCCTTCAGAAATGGCAGGCCTGACTAAATTTTCAGTTTCCCCGCCAAGAGTGGCATCGGTATCTGCAGTGGGAATGGAGACCGAGGAGCCTGCGACCTCGGGTACTGAAGTCACCAGTAAAATAGATTCATCGGTAGTCAGGGGCTGCGTAGGCGCCTCGCTGAGAACCGGAGAACCGGTAGTCGGCCTAAGCGTGGTCTCAGTACTCAGTGCAGACCTCGTATGTCGGTCCTTGTCTTTGCGTGTTTTGCTTAAAACTGGTGTCGGAGTATCCGACGACATGATACAATTACATTTTTTGCCAAAATAATGAATGGCGAACTCCGCCCGGTGCTTAATAGTGCGCTTGTTGAACCTAGCACAAAAACGGCAGGCCGAGACGTCGTGGTCTGGTCCTAAGCAAGGTATACAGACAGAGTGGAAATCCTTATGCGGTATTTGCTTCCCACAACAAATGCAATTATTAACTTTGTCTGACATCGGTCTGAGGCAAGAAAAGTTTCCCCAACGGGGTACTTAGCTTTAAAGATGACTTCGGCTGAAATACTTTCGTAAATCTCGGGAGCTGGCCGACCGGCACTTGCGAACTGCTTCTGCTCCGGGCACCGCACGGCAAGAAAGACTGAAGAAAATGGCGTCGGCTGCCTCTTTTATACCCCTGCCGCACTGACGTCAGGGAAGAAGAGACGACAACCGACGCCGGACCTAGACTTTGGAATTCGGCCGACCGAGGACCAGCCTGACGGCAGGATAACCCATCTGTAATGACTGCAGCTGTATGCACGATGAACATCTTCATGTTCTCCAGTGTTCTCAGGAAAGCCAAGTGGGGTTCCTGAGTTTGGGAGGGTGGACTGTAGCAGGCTAAAATCTGAAAGGCAGTTTTGCCCATTGTTAGTTGCACATGGATGGTCTCCGATGCTTCGTGCAGTGCCACTAACCTGGAGGTGTGGGCATCTTTGATGAATATGGATACTCCCCCTCCTTTTGTGGTTCGGTCTGAGTTTTGGGGCTGAAAAGCATGGTATGAGGTATAACCTGGTAGTGCTGGGGTGCTCTCAGGAGCCTTGAACCAGGTTTCTGTTACTGCACAGATATCGATATTCTCCATACTAAGGAGAGCCTCGAGCGTGTGCATCTTGAGGTTTAGACTTCTGGCGTTGAGCAGCATTACCCTTAGTTTCTTTTTCCATGTGCTGTCTACGGAGTTGGGTTTGTCTTTTGAGCCTTGCCTAAAAAAGGCACTATGGGGGTGGCAAGAGCCTTAGCCAGTATTCGAAAGCCCAGGGGTGACAGGTGCAAGCCACCCCTAGCGAAGCAACGTGGCTTGTCGAGCATGTCATCCCAGGCTGACAAACATTGGATCCCTTTGAATGACACCAATACTTTAGCCAAATGTTAAAATTGATCATTTTATCTTTATACTGTGGCAGCATTCTTGATGAGGATAAGATGCTACTCGAGGTCAGGGTCATACCGGCCTGGGCTACATGATCAGAGAGCTCCTTTATGTCTCTTTTCATGTAGTCCAGGGAGGTACGTCTCAGGTCAGTCACACCAGCATGGACAATGACGGAGTTATATTTGTACTTGCTTTGGAGTGACCTGAGTGCTTGTGTTATGTGGCGGGGATCCTGGCACCCGACAGGCAGCTTACAGTGACATTCTCCTTCTTCAGTCTGGTGAGTGGGACGTCAGTGTGTCTGACAATAGAGTCACCTATTACAAGTGTATTAGGTGTGTTGTTTAGCCTTAAGGGCTGTGACTGTGTGGCACACTGACTTTGTGAACTATGTGATACGTGCGTATTGTTGTGGGGTAGCGGTTGCTTGGATGGCTGCTTTGGAGGTCTCTGCTGCTTAGGCAGACTTTTATTTAGAGCCTCCGAGTATGTTTTTGTGTGTTTATGTGTTTGATTTGCTGTTGTGATAGGTCTATGCGAGACTGAATTTGTGATGTGTGTGGTTACCTTCTCCTCCTGACTGACTGTGCCAGTACTGGGTTGAGAGAGCTCAGCCTCCAGTTTGGCTATATAGTTGCATCTCTCACATATATATATATATATATATATATATATAAAATATAGTCAGGCACACTGATGTCCCACTCTCTATGCTGGACAAGCAGAAGGTTACTGTTAGCTGCCTGTCAGGAGCCAGAATCTGCCACATAACACAAGCACTCAGATCACTCCACAACAAGTACAAATATGACATTGTTCATGTTGGTGTGAATGACCTGAGACGTACCTCCCTAGACTACATGAAGAGAGACATGGAAGAGCTCTCTGATCAGGTAGCCCAGGCAGGTATGACCTTGACCCTGAGTAGCATCCTGCCCTCACCAAGAATGATACCTCAGTAGAAAGAAAAAATGATCAATTTCAACAACTGGCTAAGCTTCTGGTGTCATTCAAAAAGGATCCAGTGTCTGTCAGCCTGGGACGACATGCTCGATAAGCCGCATTGCTTCACAAGAGATGGCTTGCACCGGTCACGCCTAGGCTTTCGAACACTGGCCAAGGGTCTTGCTGCCCCCATAGTGCCTTTTTTAGGCAAGCCTCAAAAGTCAAACCCACATCCGTAAACAGCATAATTTGCTACTCAGCGCCAGGAGTTTAAATCTCAAAATGCACGCACTCGAAGCACTCCTCAGTATGGAGAACATAGACATCTATGCAGTAACTGAAACCTGGTTCAAGGCTCCAGAGAGCACCCCAGCACTACCGGGCTACAACTCATACCACACGTTTCGGCCACAGAACATGGACTAAAACAGAAACAGGGGGTGTATCCATATTCATCAAGGATACCTGCACCTCCAGGTTAGTGGCGCAGCATGATACCTCTGAGATCCATCCATGTGCAACTAACATCGGGCAAATCTGAAATGCAAATTGTGGCCTGCTACAGATCACCCTCCATGACTCAGGACCACCACTACACCTTTCTGGAGACACTGGAAAACATGAAGGTCCTACCAAACACCCTGATATTGGGCAATTTCAATTACCCTACTACTCACTGGGAAAACTACTCGAGTACAAATTCCAAGGCCCAGAGCTTCCTGGAATTCATCAACTCAAATGCCCTGGATCAGCTGGTAAACTCCCCTACCAGAGGTGAAAGCATATTGGACTTGGTGGTCATCAACATGGGCGACAGGTGTTCCACACCGGAGGTCAACCCATCACTGGTTAGATCAGACCATAAACTAATCACTCTGAATGTCCGCACCCCACCACCACCCCCAACTAAAGAAACCACAGTAAAAAACTTTTCCAAAGCAAACTTCACCTTACTTAAGATAGAGGTGGTAAGTTTCACAACCCCCACGCCAAAGGAGAATGCTGCCCAAGATGCAGAAACCTTTACAAATGCACTCTATGAGCACCTACAAGGATGCATGGATTGTGCCATCCCTAGCAAAACCAAGACTCACTCCTCTAAGAGAAGAAAACCAGTTTGGTGGACCCCTGCAATAAACAGGCTATATAACAGAAGGAGGAAACTAGTTCAGAAAAAAAGCAAATCCCCAGAAGGAAAGACATTCCTGATCAGTATCGGTAAGGAACTGAGGTCCCTCATGAAATCATCCAAGGCTAACTTCGAAAGAAAAATAGCCAAGGATTCAAAAGATAACCACAAAGCCTTCTTTAGCTATGTTAAGAATCTAAGTGGCAACTCGCAGATACGCACTGAACTAGTGTAAAACAGCGCAAAATATACTGAACCTACTGATATTGCCAACATCCTGGCAGATAGATTCAGTGCAAACTTCACCCCCTCTCACCTCCAAAAGGGCCCACAACAATACTGGAAAAGTGTAGTGTTCCAAAATCACAGACGCACAGGTGAAAACAGCCCTTTCAAAAGCCAAAAACACAGCATCAATGGGACCAGATGGCGTCCCAGGCTGCGTCTTGCACGAATTACAGAACCAACTAACCCCCCACCAAAACACATCATTCAACCTCAGCCTCTCCACAGGCTATGTGCCCATAGAATGGCACACAGCAATGGTTATTCCTCTTCACAAAGGAGGGGTCACAACTGACCCTGGTAACTATCGCCCCATAAGCCTGACTAGCCTGGTCTGTAACGCTATGGAGCGCATCATCATGGAACTCATTAACAAAGACATTGGGAACCTCCAAACACTTGATCCGACCCAGTTCGGCTTTGTTAAGGGCAGATCATGTCTACTAAACCTGGCTGACTTCTTCGAGACAATCACCAAGGCCACAGGCGAGGGAAAGGTGGTTCACACAGTCTACCTTGACATCGCCAAGGCTTTCGACACCATTCCCCACTCAGGTATTACAGAAAAACTCACCAGCCTGAACATAAACCCCTTCGTCATGAGATGGGTTGCCAAATGGCTTACAGACAGAACTCACAGTGTAAGAATAGAAGGCTCCAGGTCCGACTCTAAACCAGTCACAAGTGGTGTCCCGCAAGGCTCAGTCCTGGGTTCCCTACTGTTCGGCATATACTTCTCAAAAGTACAGGCAAACACAGGAGGACTATGCCTAACCACGTTCGTCGATGACTGCAACCTGGGAGCCATAACTGACTCTCTGGCTGACATGGACATCCTCCAAAAGGGCCTTACTGAGACGGACACCTGGTGTCAAAGTCATGGCCTCAAGCTAAATGTCAAAAAATGCATAGTCATCCCGTTTGGGAAAAACAAAATACCCACGAATTACCACACAGGTGGCAGCCCCCTTAATACAGAAGAGGTAATAAGAGATCTGGGGACCCAGGTAGATAGTAAACTCTCCTTTGACAATCAAATTACCAAAGTAGTTAGGAAATCTTTCTATGTGGCCCATCTAATTACTAAAGGGTTCGCATCTAGAAATAAAGAGGTTATAGTGCCCCTCTACTCGTCACTCATTAGACCCATCACAAAGTACAATGCCCCATTTGGGATGTACCTCACAAAACACTTCCAACAGCTGGAAAGACCACAAAAGTACCTCACCAAGAGGATTACTGGTCTCAAACATATGTCCTATGCAGCCCTACTGAAAAAACTCCGGCTGTACTCAGTGGCATATTGGTTACTCAGAGGTGATCTCTGCCTGACTTACAAAGCCATGTCCAACTCAGAATTGATGGGCATGCTCCACCTAAAGAAATCGAAGTCATTGCGAGCCACGCGCTCTAGTGAGCTAAACCTCACCACAACAATAAACAGAACATGCTGGAGGGATAGATTCCTGTCACAGAGACTCCCCATGCTTTGGAACAAAATTCCAAATTACATCAAGTAGAGCCCCTCACTAACACTCTTCAAGAGAAACCTTGACAAGTGGATGGGTAAAGTACAGTTGTGTACACTTACCATAAATGTAGATGTTCAAGTGTATTCATTGTTGCAGTCATTACATTTGGGTAATCTACTGGCAGGGTGCCCAGAGTCGGCCTGAATAACAAAGTCTTGGGTCCTGCGTAGGTTGCTGTCTCCTCTTCCATGACGTCAGGTCGTCAGGGGGTATAAAACATGCAGCAGACGCCATTTTATTCAGTTTTTCTTGCCCCAGATGTCAGGTGCCCCCCCCCACATGGGGAGCAAAAAAAATTTTTATATATATATATATATATATATATATATATATATATATATATAACAGAAATATATAAAGTGCACTTTTAACAACATAAACTTTACCTTCATCTAAAAGCAAATACACCACAAAAGCTTTAGAATATAGTGAAGGAAAGAGAAGATATAGAAAAGGGGGATGGCGGGTGGATAACCCGGACTGCAACAGTGAATACACTCGAACATCTACATTTATGGCAAGTGTACACAACTGTACTATGTTCTTCGTATTTCACTGTTGCAGTCATTACATTTGGGTAGAATCCCAAAGCTATGGATGGAAGGATGGAACTAGACAGCATTAGGAGCGGCTATAAGGCCCTGCAGAACTGCAGTGGCAAAGCCTGCCCTGGATTTGGAGAAGAGACGCAAATGATAATGCTTCGTGAAGGTATGAATAGAGCTCCAAGTAGAAGCTTCTAGTATGTCTTTGGTTGGAACTCCTCTGAGAAAAGCTGCTTAGGTAGAAGCAGCCCTGGTGGAATGTGACCTGATCCCCTTGGGTACAGGTTTGCCATGGTGCAGGTAGCAGAAACGAATGCAGTGGCTTATCCACTTAGAAATAGTCTGCTTTGAAACAGCCTTCCCCTTTGATCCTGCAGCAAATGCCACCAGTAGTTGTTCAGACTTTCTTAGAGATTTGGTCCTGTTTAAGTAGAATGTTAGTTGTCTGTGTACGTCCAGTGAATGCAGAATCCGCTCCCCCTTGTTCTGCGGATTTGGGTAAAAGGTTGGCAAGTGAAATGTTTGGTTATGAGCCACACTGGATTCCACATTAGACATAAAAGAAGGATTGGTCCTGAGGGACACCCTGTCCGGGTAAAATGTAATAAAAGGCTCCACAGCCATTAGAGCCTGTAATTCTGAAACCCTTCTTGCTGAAGTGATTACCAAGAGGAAAGCTGTTTTCCAAGATAAAAATTTTATGTCCGCAGTAGCTGCTGGTTCAAAAGGAGGCAGGGTGAGTTTTTCCAGCACAAACCTGAGGTCCCATGCAGGAGTTGGTGATCTTCTGGGAAGCATTACATTTTTGGCCCCTCTAAGATGCTGTTTAAGCAGAGAATGAGAAAAGAGGGGAGGCTCCGTGTTGTAATGAGCAGAGATGGCAGAGGCATGGATTTTAATTGAAGAAAAAGATAGGCCCTTGCCAAACATCTCAGTCAAATATTGTAAGATCTGAGGGATATTTGGCTTTGCTGTGTCAGTTTGTTGTGCTCGGTTCCAAGCACAGAATCTCTTCCATTTATCAGCATAAGATTTTCTAGTACTAGGCTTTCTGGCTTCCAAAATGACATCCATCACAGATTTACTGAGAGGTGTTGTTTGAATAATTAAATAATCAGCCATGCTGCAAGGTTCAGAGTTTGGAGCGGAGTGTGCAGAATTTGACTGTCTGCTGAGACAGCAGATGAGGTATTTGAGGCAAGTACCACGGAGGAAGTTGAGACATATTCTTTAGAATTGGGTACCAGTGCTGGCGAGGCCAGTCCGGAGCAATTAGGATCATTTTTGGTTTATCCTGTCTGACCTTTAGTAAGACCTTGGATAGAAGAGGCAGAGGGGGAAAGGCATAGACCGATAGTTTTTTCAAACTGAAAGATAGGGCATCCACTTTCCATGCTTGTCTGTGATAAGTTCTTGTGCAGAATTTGTCCAGTTGCTAATTTTAGGGAGAGGCAAACAGATCTATGTCTGGGACCCCCAATTCTGAGTTAACATGCTGAAGATTTGTGTATCCAGTTTCCACACGTGCGGGTACATAAGATTTCTGCTTAGGTCGTCTGCCAGAGTATTTTGTTTTCCTGGCAGGAATTGAGCTTGAAGATGTATTTGGTAAGTCAAAGCTGTGTTCCACAATGCCATGGCTAGTCTGCAAAGGGGGTAGGAAAGTGTACCCACCTGCTTGTTTATGTACCACATAACCGTGGTGTTGTCAGTCTTTAACAGTAGTTGTCCTGGATGAAGTCCTTGAATGCTGTCAGAGCATTCTGAACAGCTAGCATCTCTTTCTGGTTGATATGCAGATGCATTTGTTTTGGGCTCCATTTGCCCTGAATGCATCTCCCCGCCAGGTGGGCCCCCCAAGCATAGTCTGATGCGTCTGTAGTTAGGGTTTGGGTGGCAGGGGGTAGAGTGAATGACAGTCCCTTGTTTTGGTGACATGTCTCTTCCCACCAAAGAAACTCCTGCTGTAGGCAGGGAATGAGAGGAATCATTGTTTCCAGACTGTGACAATGTTGACTCCATAAACTTTTTAGGTACCATTGAAGTTTCCTCATATGCAGTCTTGCATATGGAATTAGTAGAATGCAGGATGCCATGAACCCCAACGTCTGCAGAATTTGTCTTGCAGATAACTAGGTTTTTGTTGCCATTTGTTTGAAGTATGTTTTCAGTTGCCTTTGTTTGTCTGGCGTAAGGTAAGCCATCTGGGCATTTGTATTCAAGTTTGAACCCAGGAATGTAATTATTTGAGAGGGTACCAGTTGGGATTTTTTTGTTTATTGTGTACCCTACGCATGTTAGAAGATGTTGAAGAAGAGTGCCCTTGTTCTCTGCTTGAATGAGACAGCCGTCCAGGTAAGGATACATTTGTATGCTTCTTTGTCTGCAGAATGTAATTATTCGTGCCAGGCACTTTGTAAAGACCCTGGGCAAAGTAAATAAGCCAAAGAGCAGTGCAGATATTTGGTAATGCAAAAAACCTGCCTTGAAGCGGAGGTATTTTCTGCATGATTCCCTTACTGGGATATGCAGGTATGCCTCTTTAAGTCTAGAGTCACTAACCAAGCGTTCCTGCCCAGCATAGGCAGTAGCTGTTGTAAAGTCAGCATTTTGAATTTCATTTTGAATTTTGGAATGTCCAGGAACGTGTTCAAAGTTGACAAGTCCAGTATTGGACACCAAGAATTGTCTTTTCTGGGTACCAGGAACAGTCTTGAATAAAAACCTTGTCCTTCTTCCTGTTCTGGTACTGGTTGAATAGCCCCCATATCCATGAGGGACATAACTTGTTTCTGAGCCTCTGCCCATTGATTTTGTGGCAGATCTGGCCAACCGTTTGAAATTGGCTAAGTATGGAAATGAAATCTGTACCCCTGGGATACTATGTTTAATACCCACTTATCCTGGGTAATTAACTGCCAATTTTGAGCATGAAGTGCTAATTTTCCCTCCAAGGGGGCTGCCGAAAGATAAGTGCTTGGTGAAGGAAAAGGGAAGTCATTGAGACTGCTTACTGTAGGGTTGTGCTCTGTTTCCTCCAGATATGGAGGTGGAGCACCTCATTGCTTTGACCTGTAAG